>NW_020175221.1:3197278-3230849 GCF_003031525.2 Neophocaena asiaeorientalis asiaeorientalis | reverse complement strand
ACCAACAGATGGAGAGATATACCATGTTCTTGGATTGGAAGAATCAACATTGTGAAAATGACTATACTACCCAAAGCAATCTACAGATTTAATGCAATCCCTATCAAATTACCACTGGCATTTTTTACAGAACTTGAACAAAAAATCTTAACACTTGTATGGAGACACAAAAGACCCTGAATATCCAAAGCAGTCTTGAGGGAAAAAAACGGAGCTGGAGGAATCAGACTCTCTGACTTCAGACTATACTACATAGCTACACAGTAAACAAGACAATATGGTACTGGCACAAAAACAGAAACATAGATCAATGCAATAAGATAGAAAGCCCAGAGGTAAACCCACGCACCTATGGTCAATTAATCTATGAGAAAGGAGGTAAGGATATACAATGGAGAAAAGACAGTCTCTTCAATAAGTGGTGCTGGGAAAACTGGACAGCTACATGTAGAAGAATGAAATTAGAACACTCCCTAACACCATACACAAAAATAAACTCAAATGGATTAGAGACATAAATGTAAGGCCAGACACTATAAAACTCTTAGAGGAAAACATAGGAAGAACACTCTTTGACATAAATCACAGCAATATCTTTTTTGATCCACCTCCTAGAGTAATGGAAATAAAAACAAAAATAAAGAAATGGGACCTAATGAAACTTAAAAGCTTTTGCACAGCAAAGGAAACCATAAACAAAACGAAAAGACAACCCTCAGAATAGGAGAAAATATTTGCAAATGAATCAACAGACAAAGGATTTATCTCCAAAATATATAAACAGCTCATGGAGCTCAATATGAAAAGAACAAACAACCCAATCCAAAAATGGGCAGAAGACCTAAATAGACATTTCTCCAATGTAGACATACAGATGGCCAAGAAGCACATGAAAAGGTGCTCAACCTCACTAATTATTAGAGAAATGCAAATCAAAACTACAGTGAGGTATCACCTCACACCAGTTAGAATGGGCATCATCAGAAAATCTACAAACAACAAATGCTAGAGAGGGTGTGGAGAAAAGGGAACCCTCTTGCACTGTTGGTGGGAATGTAAACTGGTACAGCCACTATGGAGAACAGTACGGAGGTTCCTTAAAAAACTAAAAATAGAATTACCATATGACCCAGCAATCCCACTACTGGGCATATACCCAAAGAAAAACATTATTCAAGAAACACATGCACCCCAATGTTCACTGCAGCACTATTTACAGTAGCCAGGACATGGAAGCAACCTAAATGCCCATCGACTGACGAATGGATAAAGAAGATGTGGTACATATATACAATGGAATATTACTCAGCTATAAAAAGGAACGAAACTGGGTCATTTGTTGAGACATGGATGGACCTAGAGACTGTCATACAGAGTGAAGTAAGTCAGAACGAGAAAAACAAATATTGTATATTAACACATATATGTGGAAACTAAAAAAATGGTACAGATGAACCGGTTTGCAGGCCAGAAATTGAGACACAGATGTAGAGAACAAACGTATGGTCACCAAGGGGGGAAAGCTGTGGGGGGGTGGGGGTAGGGGTGTGATGAATTGGGTGATTGCAATTGACATGTATACACTGATGTGTATCAAACTGATGACTAATAAGTACCTGCTGTATAAAAAAAAATAGATAAAACCTATAAAAAAGTATATAATAAGCTCAAAATCAAAATTTGGTGAGTTAATTGAAAAAAATGATAAAAATTCTTTTAACTTTCTATTGAAAAATAACATACATATCAAAAAATGCACAAATCATATACACACAGCTAAGTAAACTTTTACAAAGAGTACACCATACAATCAGCACCCAGGTGAGAAAACAGAGCATTATCAACACCCTGAATGTCCCCCATGTGCCCCTTTTCTAGTCATTAGCACTCCCCCCATAACCATTCTCTTTATGGCTAGCACCAAAATATAGTTTTACTTTATTTTTGCACTTAATGTAAATGGAATCAGACACCATGCACTTTTCTGTGCCTGACAAACTTATGTCTGGGAGATTTATCAATATTTTTGAACGTAGCTGTAATTCATTCATTCTCATGACTGATTAGTATTACACTGTGTGAATATATTACAGTTTAGTCATTGGTTCTTTTTTTAATGGGAAACTGGGTACTTTCCAGTTGTCTATTATAAATAGTGCAACTATGAGCGTTTTGGTGCAATCTTTTGATGAACATCTGCATGCAGCTATGTTTGGCATGTTCCGCGGAGTGGAATTGCTGGGTCATAGGATATATGCATGTTCAGCTTTGAGTAAATACTGCCAAACAGATTTCCAAAGTGCATGTACCAATACATAACTTCAAAGACAGGGACTGAGGGTTCTGTTTGCTCCACATTCTTATCAACGCTAGGTATTGCCTTTTTTATTTTAGCAATTCTTGTGGGTGTTTGGTGCTACAGTAGTTTTGTTTTTCCTTGATGATCAGATTGAGCCCCTTTTCATATGTTTATTGACCTTTTGGATATCCTCTTTGGGGAAGTGTCTCTTCAAGTCTTTTGTTTATTTTCCTATTGGGATATCTGTCTCATTCTTATTGATTTACAGTAGTTGTTTACATATTCTGGATTCAAGTGTGGAGTAAGTTTTGTATTCTAAAATTATTAGTAAAAAAATGCAATGGCTCTATGACATGAATGGATTAAACAAAGAAAATGAAGTGTTTGAAATTCACTTGATAAATATTTATCAAGCATATACTACATGACAGGCACTGTGCTAGGCTGCATGGAAATGATTTACAACAACACATAGACCTTTACATCAACAAATGATAGGACAGTAGATTATAACTGCAGAAGTTCAGGTAGAATTCATTTTCTTATTGCATCTTCCCTCCTCTCTCAACACTGAATATCAAACAATTTCAAAGGCCTTCCACTTCTGAAGGTCTGAGAACCAGCCCAAGAATTAGGGCATGTTCTTGAACCAAATCCAATAGCTCATTCAGCTTTGAACTAAGTGAATCAAATGATAGGAAAGCCTTCTTATTAAATGTTGTGCTTTGGCCTGCTGCCCCAGTGTGCTGGCTGAGTTTCACAATCTCTGGTCAGTGACACAGATCATGAGAATGAGGAGCCTGTGTAGTCAAGCTGGTCAATTTAGGGGCTAGGAATGCTGGGGGCAGAGCCAGAATTGGAAATGTGCCTCACAATCCAGGAATCGAGGATTTAGTCTTCAAAGCTGCTAGAAAAAAAGGCTAGAAAGAACATTTTGTCTAGAACCTGGATTAGCCACCACAAGATATAACCATAGTCATTGTTGCTCCTACCACTTCCTGGAAGGTCCTGCTGCCTTCTAATACCGTGTAGTATATATCCAGTTATTAAATCCAAGTTACTCCTCTCTTTTCATCGATCAGAATCCAAAGTTGAAAACATTTTTGATGGTTAAAAGGATATGCTAATATTCCTTAGACTTTAGATCTTCTTATTCCCATAGTGGGCATTCCTCTAGAAGTCTCAGTGATTTGCTAAAATTTAATTTTACTTAGAAATTCTTAAGTTACATGCACATTCTTAGATAATAAAAGTAATATTAGTCTATATTAATTTCTTCATGAAAATCCATAAGTCCACAGTATAAAACATAATCAGTTCTAGATTATCATCAGTCTAAAATAAAGATTTCTCAGTTATAAAAGTTTTGTTCCAGAAAACTTGGAAAATAAAAGTATAAAGAAATGTAAAACAAAATCAACTACAATTCTATCTGCCCCAGTCTCTGTTAATATTTTGGCAAAATTTCAACTCATTATTTCTATGTATGCTTTTAAAATAATACCATATATTCCTATTTTCATGCTGTTTTTAAAATTAACTTAAATTCATGGTCTCAGCTTTCCTATGTTTTAAAAACTCTTAGTAAACCTAAATCTAATGTTTACATAGTATACCATGAGAGTGATGTATCATAATTTATTTAATGATTCCCTCTCCCTTGAGGCATTTACTAAATGCCTAAATCGGTAGTGTTGAGTAAAGACTTTTGTTCAACAAAGACTACTTTTTAATTTTGGATTTTTTTTGTAAGTACATTCCTAGAATTAAAATACGGTATAGAGATATTTTTAAAGACACACATATTTACAATATACTTTCCAGCAAGATATTTTCCAAATTTGTATGAATGCCTGTTTGACTTCACCCTAATGAGCATTGGATATACATGTTTTTGTGTACATATCACTCACTGATAGATGAACATTGTTTTTACTTTCATTGGTTTCTTGCAAAGCAGAGTATTTTTCAATTATTTATTAGCCACATGAATTTCCTTATTTCATTTATACATTCATTATCCAAATGTCTATTGAACATCTACTAGGTGCCAGGAGTGTTCTAGGCTATAGAGAAACATCAGTGAACAAAGAAAATAAATTATCTGCCCTTATGAAGCTAGTGGGGAGAAACAATCCATTAGAAAATTACCATAAAATGTGTCAGGTTGTGATTAGTACTACAAGGCAAAAATAAAGAAGGTGAAGAGTTAGAAAATGAAGACGGTGTTATTTTAGACAAGTGGTTAAGGATGAGTTCTCTCTAATGAAATAAAACAAAAATTATTTATGAGTCTACTGGCCCATTTATAGGAGTTTTCTCTCCTAAATTGTGATTTAAAAAAAAGAAAGATCCCCTCAGAGAATTCTTGCTATTATCTGACTTTTGCCTCTGTACACAACTAATAAAAGCCAGTTTCCCCAGCAGAAACAGTGGACAACAAGGCATTTTGCTCTTTATTGTAACACCTTCTAACTCCCACCACCATGGCCACAGCTATACCTCCTCCAAGGATTGAGCTCCGTCTTGTGCAGGCTTGCAACAAGCACTGCACATGTGTTTCCTCACTAGCAGCTACCACATACCTACGGCACTGCTGTTACTGTCCAGATTTCACAAATGAGAGCAATTTAGAAGAGGAAAAGTCAGGAAACAATCAAGGTCTAAAACGGGTATAAAAGTAAAACTCTTCTGCATGAAATCTATATCCATGCAACTGCCATTCACATAACTATACCTATGGGAAAACTGACAAATGGCAGGGATTTTCAACCCAAAGACATGGATTCTCTCCAGTAAGTTTGTCTGGTCAAGATTTTAAAACAGACAAACATGAACACAAATGTGTTTCTGGTATGAAGATAAAACAAAATGGATATATAAACAATTCACAATTATGTCATAATCTCAGTTCCCATTAATTGTTTTTAAGCAGCTAAAATCTCCTTGAGGTCAAATAAATTAATGGAGAAGTCTGGAGTGGAGAAAAACAACTCACTAAAATTTCAACAACCCTTGTCTTCTCTCTTAGAAACCCTTAATGGACAACATGATGTAATTCTAGCGGTAACAGCTAACCTTTATTAGCCATGTATAACATATCAGGCACCATGCTAAGTATTTTACTGTCATTATTTCATTTAATATAATACAAACATACTGTATTAACAAATATTATATGACACAAACTTATGACAAAAATGACTGAATTAAAAGTTAACATAGTATGACAAAAAAGAAGAAAAGAAAGATAGTCAACATCTACAGAATTTGGCACTAAACAAAATCAATATAAGATCTTAAGTCTCTTAGGTTTTATTCCCTTTCTTCTCAGAAAGCATGATGATCCTTAACTACTGGGTCACCCAAACCTATATCACTGCTCCAAATACATTTAGCCTTTTCCTGTAAATAATAATGCGATATATTATTATTTGTTTACCCAGATAGATGTATACTCAGATAATCTTAGCAAGTTGGCTTTAATCCTGGCCACTAGATTCAGTTTTTCTCTGAATATATATAAACCAGATGGATTGAGACTCAACCCTATGAAGAAAAAAATGGTGTTAATTAACAGTACTAAACTCATAAGATTATTGTGAGAATTTCATGAACTAACTACATGCTTAGCTGGGTGCCTAGTACATATCATATACTCAATATTTATTTCACTATTTTCACTGTTAACTTAATTAGCACCATATACTACTCAACTGGGCAAAGCAGCCCAAACTTGATTCTAGTCTCTTTCTTTCACCGGCTTCTTGGAAATTGAGGAAGAAGTTGTTAGGAGAATCTTATAGCGATGTTGATTACCACTTAAAATTATAGCAATGTACAAATCCAGTGTGCTCCCAAGTTTCTTTGTGCAAATGAGCATCATTTGAAACATTAGAAATTCAGATCAAATTTAGTTATTCCTACATTTTATAATCCTCTAAAAAGCTCATGCAAATTTCCTGAGAATGTGGAATTGATAAAAAGGTAGAGCTCTGTGAGTTGCAGGGAATTCTAGCTACTTCAAACAAAAATACTAATAAATATACACATGTTAGGGAAAGTCAGAAAACATTTTGCTGGACCACTCATCTATTCAAGTATTTATTGAATAGATTTCCTCATTAATTCTTCTTTTCTAAACTACCAAATTCCATTGCTTCATCTCATGAAAAGCTTCTTTGATCTGAAAGGTAAATTTCCAAATCTACTATTTCTCCTCTATCTTCAATAGTATAGCCCTATGGACTCTTTAAGAAAATACAGCACAAGTAACCAGGAATACTTCTCTCACCTACCTCTAGTATTCTTGTCTTCCTCTCCACATCTCTTAGACTTTTCCCTAAACGTAGATATTGACAAATGTAAGTATAAAGTCACTATTCTTTAAAGAGCTGGTCTGAAATTTTCCTAAGTTATTTTTTTAAGTTCTATGCAAACAACTTAAATCTATAAGTGGGTCAATAAAAACACTTCAAAGCAGAGCCCAAGTAGCATCAGCAGTCAAAATTCATCATGATGTGCTTGGTACAAAAGGTTTTCTTAATGAATTATCCATTAAGTGTCAGGTAAATTAATTGGCATGGACTTTTCTAAAAGAAAGTGGAAGGAGAGGGAAATAGTTAAGTACCCAGGATGCTAAAGGAAATCAACAGGCATTGAGAAGAGGGCTGCAGTAACTGCCATGGCTCCTTTCCTCTTTCTGGACTTTCATAAACTTGTTATTTTGCTCTCCCAACCTCACACACTTTACTTACTTTTCTGGGAAAGTTTAATATATAAGTTGACTTCAGACTCCATTTTGGCTTTTGAATCCTAAATGGGAGTTTTATATTAAAATTAAAACCTGAGTATTATATTACATTAACTTTATCACCCATATGCCCCTTCTTCCTCGCTGATAGAATTTTAAAAGAAACTAAGAGTCTGGTCACTTTTAGAGTTTGGACTCTATAAAAGGAAGGTCTAATTTACCACTTACTTTCAGAGAAAAACATTGAGTACAAATCACTTCCCTTGAAAATGCTATTTTCCCACTCTTCAACTGCCCCACCTAATGGCAAGAGGCACAAATAGCAGCCATTTTCTTGATTCCATAGTTGAAGCAGCCCAACAATAATTTTCCTTATCTGGGCAAACTTGCAGCAGTCTTACGACTGAAACGTAGCTCCTTCTCCCCTCGCCTTCACAGTCCTACACTCCACTCCAAGTCAATTATTAACAGATAGTCCAGGACAAAGAAATCACAAATAAGACCACTCACAACCCAACCCTAGCCAGCAAAAAGATATGGGTTAGAATTCATCACTACCACCTGCGAGTGAACTCAGGTACTGTTAAATCTATCTTCTTTTTAATTTATCTCTAATGACAGTCTTCCTCACTAGAGATGAAGGGCTTAGTGAGGTTCACATGAGAGAACAGATGAAAGTGCTTAGCACATTATTTTTATTTATCGTTAGAGAGGACCACAGAAATCATCTACTACGCCCTGCCCCCAATTCACACAGGAGAACACTGAGGCACAATGAGGTCTAATGGTCATCCAGAAATCACATCCATCTTTAGTGATAGAATCCATGTCCTTGAGAAAGATCCAGCCTGCTAAACCCACCACCATTTTCTAGTGAGTAAATCCACCCAGTCTTCTACTATTAACAAGTGAAAAGCTGTATAATGTCCTTTAGAATGTTAGGGGAAAAAAGTGCAGGGGAGAATATTTTTAAGTTAAAACCAAAAAATAGAATATATACCCAACAAAATACAGCACAGTATTACAAAAGGGACTTCAACAAAATAGATTTACTCAGCATGTCCCACATATGGCAGATTAGCACTGTGTAAAACTGATAATGCTTCCCAGAACCCAAGGCTTGGTGTCAATAACTGCAATTAACTATGATCCTTTGAAAGGTTTTCCATTACTCCTCCACATCAACATAAAGTTGGCCTATTTGTCTCAGTAGCTGAGTTTGATCAGATTCTATTATATCTCTAAGGACCTTTTTAAAATCCATTGTTGGGTCTTGTTTTGCTTTGAGCCATTTGTTTTGTTGTTATGCTACTTGAGTTGTTCTGGGGATTGTGTGTGTGTGTGTGTGTATTTTTTATTTAGTTCTTGGTAGTAATAGTTGAGCTGCAGAATACCTGTCCTGAATTTGCCTCCCCAAAATACAATACAGATTTATCATTCTAAGAAGCAATGTTCATCCAACTGTGGTCCTTGGACTACATCCAAATCTTCTGGAGAATTGTTTAACTATGGAGGTTCCTGACCTTCCCAGACAGACTGACCAAAGTCTCATGGGGTAAACTTTAATAATATGCATTTTTCCCGATGATTCAAATGCACATTACATTGCGAGAGACACCGCCAGGAGAATAAAAACAAAGCCACCCAACCACAAAGGGGAAAGGAAGAAATTAATTTTCTGCTTCTCCCAGAAATCTCCATGCTTGGAACCCTTTTCACCTGGTACTACAGACTGAGTTGGTAGAACTCCTTAAATTAATGAGAGGCTTTCCTAGCAGGATTTTCAATGATTTTTTTATTAGTCCCTGTCCTGAGAACAAATTACACAGAAACACAAACAGATGGTTTTCAGTTATCTGTTTTTTAAACAATCTAAGTAAACTGAAAAACACAATGTGTTGTTATCAAATAACAGCTGCACCAAAACCTACCAAACTGAAATTCAAGGTCATTTTGAAAGAAGGAAAAAGAGGTAGGAAGAAGGAAAAAGATGGGCTTAAGCATCTCTTTTTAATTCAAAGTCTGGGATAACCCTGGGCTAGTTATATTGTTTCATCAACTGCTTTTTTTTTCAGTTTTATAAAATGTCTAAGTGTGCTTACTTCTCCTTTCCATCATCATTCTCCCCATTCCTTCTATTTCTATCCCTCTTGTCTTGCCTATTTATTACTCTATATCTTTACCTCTTGAGAAATTTCTTGAGCCTACTCCTACTTATTTTCTCATTGGGCAGGGTTAGAAATCATTCATTTCCTCTGAGAAACTTGGTATCTTGAGTGGCCTTTTTCTGGAATTCTTTGCTCTTTCTAATAGGAAATCCATCTTTATATTTACCCAAGTGCAGAAGCACATGTGGGTCTGATTCTATAGACAGAAAAAGCAGATGGACAAAGGACTGAGTGATCCCAAATTACTCTATATCTATTCTCTTCTGATGATTATAATAATTGTTCTCCTCACTTCAGGGAAGCACTTCAGCTGTAGCAGGGCGCTGGAAAGGGATGACAAGGGATGGAAATGCAAAGTAACTGACCATATTGAGACTCTGAAAAGATACCTCCTCTACTGGGTGTTGTATGTCCTTAGTAAGCAAGACTATAAGCTTATTTCTTACAATTATTTTAAGGAGGAGCTATTTCTCATGTCCTCCCCAAGCCTTGAGATAAGCAGGAGAGGGGTAAGATTGGGGAAGAGAACATTGACATTGAACAGGAAAGAAGAAGAGAAGACGGGCCCCAGAGCACCTGCACTACCTCGATAGATATCTGGGCATAACGCAGAGGAGGAGAAGGTATTGGAGAGGAAAGCCTTCTAGCAGCAGCTACCTGGTAGAGCCTCATCTATTGGCTGAGGAAGGTTTTCCTAGAAATGAATGTATCATTTAATTATATTAACCTCAAAATGCCTCAAAGCTGTCTTTAATACCCATTAGTTTCCAAATAACCATTTATTCTCCAGTGTCTCCTATAATTCTTCTCATTTGTAGTACTTCATTTTTAAAGAAAATTATCATTTTAAAAAAATACTTCTTCCCAAACTCAACATGGAGATGAATCAAGTAATGAGTTAAGAGATATCAACAATAAATTTATTCCTAAATTACAAATAATAATAAACATCAAGTAAAAAATAATACTAAATGTTCAAAATGTTCAAAAGAAATCCTTTATTTACAAGTAACAGGCAGATCACCAAGAGACATGGGTTAGCACTTAAACATCATTTTAAAATGGAATTTTTCAGAAGGCTGAGTGTAACCTCCCTTATGTGGCAAAACCAAAAAGTCTCATGAAATCTGAAAGTCATTTTTCTTTTCTCCTTCTATTCAAAAAACTTCCACTTCCATTAAACAGATAGATTATTCAGTAAATGGTGCAAAAATAAGGGGATACCAGTTTAGAAAAAAATATATGGCTGAATGTCTATGTCACTCCTTACATGCATTGATAAACATCTCGATTATAGAGAAGACAAAATACTCAATGTTAAAAAATGAAAACACGTTCACAAAATGATTTAGTCAACAGGTAACTTATAGTCAAGGAAGATGTGATGAAAATGTTGGCTCACTTAGACTCTGCTGGGATTCTTAAGAAATTGTAGGAGGACATAAGGTATTTGACAGAACTCAGGGCCACAACCCAGTTGTTAATTAAAGGTGTCACTGGATGGTACACAGGATTCATACCACAGAAGTTTGTGCTATTGGGGCCAAAGCCCTGGGACCTAGATTTTCTAGATTTCAAGTTGCAAACCACCCTGCCTACCTCCACGTTGACTGGCAGTGACTGAAGTAAGGTGTGGGCAGAATCACATACAAAAGACTAGCCAAAAACTCAAAAGATCTAATCAAGATTTACCAGAGTTAAAAGTAAAAGCTTGTGAAGAAGAGTGTTATCCTGGCTGGGGGTTTGGGGCAGAATTTCTGCTTGGCATGGTATCTACAGGAGAAAGAATTTGATGACTCACTTTTTCCAACTCTATCATTCCTGTCTTTTCTGATCTCTCACTAGAAATAATCCACTGGCTCTTTTCTAACCAAAGTTCCCCCTTAGGCTCCATTCTCTCTCACAAGACATTATGGGTCTCTTCATGCCACCCATTCTTCTGGGAACCCCTCCTGAATAGGCAGTCCACTCCACCGTTTGTATGTATATATGTATATTTATGTGTTAGTACTTATTCACTAATATGGCTGTACCTCATGCAACATGATGACTGAAAAGAAGAAAAAAGAAGAATGATCATTTTCTCAGTTCACTCCATATAGCTTTTATTGTCGTACTTGTTATTACTATGGAATATGCCTCCTTTCCCTCTTCTGTACAATAACCAATCACAGTACGTGTAAGACAGCTCACCATAGAGGATTATTAATCTTTAAAAACTGTTTCAAACAGCTATCATTTCATCATCGAATGCAATTGAAAGGAAATGAATTTGTTTGTCTAGTTTAGGGGAAAAAAGAAAACCATAAGAATGTTAGAAAACATGGGTGAAATTATCCATAATCTTGGAGTAGAAAAGCCTTGTTAAGCAAAATACAAAAATGAGGAAGCTGTAAAGGAAAACATCAATTACCTTGTAACAACATAAAAGGCATTCCTCCACTGCTTATTATTCAATTTCATCATAGGTTTATGCAATATTTAGAAAAAAAAATCTCAAATTAATTAGCTCAATTTTTTTCAACTGAAACATTCAGTTACCATCCTAAATCATTTTCCCTCACAAAGAACACAGGGATTCTTGGCTGGGGTTAGTTTCTGAGTCTATCTGTGTGATAGAATTCATTTCTACTGTAGAACGGAGAAAGGGAAAAGCTGAGTTAAAGCAAGACATGAAGAAATTGGCCAGTTTTCTAACTCCATTTTTTTTAATGTATTCATTAATCTACCAGTCAGTTAACAAAAAATATATTGTTTTCATTAAGTCCCCATGAGATCAGACATACCCATGCTGAGAGAAAGACAAGTAAAACACATTCCAAATCCAAATAAGTTATTTTGTTATTATCCATCCCTTTGTTCCCCTTCATTACTGCAGAGACAGATTCTAAAGAAATTGAGAGACTACAGTAACAAGAGTAAAATAACCTATTTCATTAACTTCCATTCCTCTGGATCTTAACACAATTTTATTTCACTAATTCTTTGTGGGCATGCAAATTATTTTTAGTTTGCACTATCCTACCTGAAAAACTAAAACTCAATTTCACATTTGTGTCACAGAAAACAGGTCACAGTTTTCACTCTATCTTCAGGTTTTTTCTTTCTTTTCTGCTGCATTTTTACCTTATAAATTATACTGATCATGATTTTTCTCAGAGTCTAGTCTGGGTGACTTGGTAAAAATTTTTAAATTTCAGAAGAAGGAAAGTTTAAATAGCAGTGAGGGGAAAGGAAATCTCGTATATATTATGCAACTATTATATATGGTATGGTGCTGTGCTAGACATCTTAACATGCCTTATCTGTTTAGTTTTCATAACAAGCGTATGATGTAGTTATTCTAATCTATATTATTTTTGGATGAGACAACTAAGGCTCAACTATAGCTCAGTAACAGCTAGTAATTGATAGGCTGGTCTTTGAACACTGGTCAACATAATTTAAGAATTAAGAGAAGGGAACAAATCAAAAAAGAGGGAGGGAAAGTAAACACATCTCAGGGTTTGGATTTAAAAGTCTTCATTGCTAATGCCTTCCCAATTCCTGATAAAAGTGGTTTCTTATCTGCAAAAAAAAAAAAAAGATAATAACACAGCCTAATTTACAAGGTTATTATGAGTCTCAAATAAGGTACTGTTTGTAAAATCACTTTGTAAGTTGAAAAGCATCATATGAATTTTTTGTATAGCAATTATCCCAATGAGGTCTCTGTACACACACAAAAGAGAACACTTGATAAGAGAATGAAAATGCTTCAGAAAAACTATGGAGAGAAACAGATAATGACATAGATGATATATAAAGACATAGATGAAATAACAGATGAGAACTTCTTACTAAATTACAATGAACTGTTTATACAATTCTGAAGAATACATTCATCTGACTCTTTAATTTTTTTGTATTCAGTAATGGAAATAAATAAAACATTCAGTAGTTTAATTTTAAAGAGGGGGATAAAACTAGGAAAGCTCAAGTGAAAACAGAAAGCCATGAAAGACAGAAAGCACAACAATCTAATCATGAAAACATTTTCAAGTTTGGGGATCAAAATATGTACCTGGCAACATATTTCAGGATCATGATTACTGAAATAAACTATTTTATAGATGATGCAAAATTGTGTTGCCTTCAGAAACTAAACTATAGTGGAATTTGGAACAAAGGAGAGTCCATCTATCAAAGGTGGACTCGACACATTGGCATTCGTGGTGTGCATCAGCTGGATGGAAAGATTAAGCAAGAGTAATGTACACAGGATGGACCTAGAGATTATCATACTAAGCGAACTAAGTCAGAAAGAGAAAGACACATACATGTGATATCACTTATATGTAGAATCTAAAAGATGACACAAATGATGAAACAGAAAAAGACTCATAGATGTAGAGAACAGACTTGTAGTTGCCAAGGGGGGAGGATAGGATTGGGAGTTTGGGACTAGCAGATGCAAACTAGTATATATAGGATGGATAAACAACAAGATTCTACTATATAGCACAGGGAACTATATTCAATATCCTGTGTTAAACCATCGTGGAAAAGAATATGAAAAAGTATATGTGTGTATATTTATATATATATATATACACACATATATAACTGAATCACTTTGCTGTACACCAGAAATTAACACTACATTGTAAATCAACTCTACTTCAATAAAATTAAAAAAAAATAATGTACACAAACCAAACTTGTTTGCTCCTTTGCAAATACAAGGAGAGAGCAATTGTTTTTAGAGCAAGAAACAAAACCAAAAAACCCTATATGTCTAAGAAGATTTAGCTGATTCCTGAAGTTATCTTGTGCAGGATATGTAAAGAGAAATATCTTTTGCAGAGACGGGACATTGATTAAGACTATGCTGATCTGAGGTAGAAGAAAGGGTTAACTCATGCAAGGAGTGATTTGAATAAAAGCTCTTGCTATTCCAAAGCTCACATGTGCTTTATAAAGCTCTTTTCCAGGAAGGATGAAAACCTATCTAGCCACTTAGACGAATCCACTTAAATCTGAAAGACCATGCTCTAATTAGAATGAAGCATTTGGAAAAACATGTTCAAAAGGTCATATGGCCCACATGGCCAATTATCTAAGAGAAACTGCCATTTGCATAGGTGCCATCTTACAATCTATTTACAGTTATAAGAAAGAAACTGAATAACTTAATACCTTCCCTGCCTATACCCAGACAACAAGTCTAAAATCTACTTTTGATCAAGATGTATGCATATAATAACTTTAATATTTTTAAATAACTTGACTATTCAGTTTTATTATTAAAACCTACATAAAATTTTTGGCATTTTCCTCATATTCTATGCTATTATTTCAAATATTTATACTGTAGGTATTTTAAGCATTAAGTCCTAGCTCATTTTTGTACCTCAGTTTGTCCATCAAATAGGGATAAAAATGGTACTCACAGAATAGCTTTGAGGATTAACTAAAATGGGTAAACATATATAACGTGTTGGTATTTGGTAGTGCTCAATACATTTTTGTTACAAAATACTGTATTACAAAAGTATTTATAAGGTAATTTGAAATAGCATAGCTTATGCCAAGAACTCCAGTAGCAGTATACACACAGGTATGTGTGTGTGTGAGTGTGCATACATGCACACAGATACATACAAAGTATTTGCCCCCAAGTATTCAGACTTCTGTGGACAAACAATGAACAAAGCGCTCTTGCCAGATAACCACGTGACATTCAGAGCCCTTCCCACTACTTCTGGGCAATACCCAAGGGAGAGGAACTTGCATGTACCGAGGTGGTATTTGTCACAAGTCCCTCTGAACAGTTGTCCCAGTTCATGTACCATCACTGCTTCCTCCCTGCTCTTTTCTTCCCTTGTCTCAAGTGTGAATATAGCCTTCTTCCTCCTCACACCCTGGGGCAAAATTGTTACAATGATGTTCTAATTACAGGCTTAAAGAGAGGTTTGAGAAAAAAAAAAATAATAAAACAAACAAAATCTTTAAAACCCGTCAACTCAGTACTCCTAAAAGGGCTTTAACCAGGCCATCTCTGCTGTGCGAACCATTTGTAAGTCTCCACCTGCTGCCATGTGCCTCCTTCCCTGCAAGGGCTTTCTCCCACCTTTTCACTTCCCAGAGTTCTCCAGAACACTGCCTTTCCCCAAACTGTATCTCCCTTGAACAGCCACGGGCACATTAAAAAATTCTAGCACTTTATTATGGAAAAGGGTTTACCTTTCTTAGGATGTAACCTCTCTTTCCAACAAGTCTGGGGGCCTCCATTCACAATTAAAACATCTCCCTAAACAAAAATCTCCTCCATTTTCTGTCACACTACAGAATGCAAAAACATCTGGAGTTTACCATATAACATTGCTGTCCAACTGTAGGTATGTCTACAAACAGCAGAATCTAATTGGTATGTTACAATTTATTTTTAGTAGACACATGGTGTAAAAGTACATTAGCATATAACTGATGCCTGCAGTCACACAGTTACATATGTGAGGCTCAGTGGTATAGTGACCAGAGGAAGGAATTTAGAATCAAAAGATCTGGAAAGTACATCTAGGCTTCTCCATTACTAGCTGTGTGGGCATACTAACTCACTTAATCTGACTAAGGCTCATTTTGAATCTCTGTAAAATGAGGATAAAAATAACTGCGTATCCTACCTGCAAGTTTTTGTGAGGAAAAGAACAGTAAAATGTTGGGATGGTATATGAAACAACTGCATTTTAAATTATGTTATTATTAGTCATGTTAGCACACATATTAGATCTTAATTCCACTTGATGTCTAGTATAAAAATCTAACATTCATCCAATCCGTTTATATACAAAATCATATATGCATGATCAGCCTTTACTATAATTATTCTTTAAAAAAATAATGAATTATGAATGATGGCTGTAATAGAAATTACACTCACACACATACACTTATAAAGTCAGCTTCTACTTTGTTGCAGATTTAGCCTTTAAGAGCTAGTTTAAATTCTAATCAAAAGCAATTGTGAAAATATAGATTCAAAACAAGACAGTACACTGCTAATAGGAAAAAGTAAGATCTGCAACAGAAATGGATAAAGTAACAAACGTTACTAGCTTCCATATACAACACATACATAACTTTACCGGTCCTCTCTACTTTGGTATATACTTTAATGACACCCACAATGGTAAGGAAAAATAAAGTGATTCCCAAGTCATTGGCAGAGTAGGAAGTACAGTTGGAATGAGGAAGACTCAGATAACTGCAGTAACATTTGTTGCTTGTTTAGATGTTGGGAGGGATAATGAGCAAGGAGTTGAGGAAGGTTCCCAGGGCTCTGGCTTAGGCCATTGGCTTGATGCCTGGGGCAGCAAATGCAGTAGAGAATAGAGAAGCAGAAGCATGTTTAGAGAGGAGAAAGAATAGTGCATGAATCTAGTTTGGGAAATGTGTGGAGATAATGAATGTCCAACCTGCAACTGAATAAAATTCTGAAACTAAAACTAGAAATCTGAAATGGACATGGAGATTTAGACACAAACAGAAAACAGATAAAGACTGGAAAGGAGGTAAGATTATCTTAGAATATCCTGTGGGCCAAAGATAGGAACTTGGGGAACAGCATTGTTTAAGGGGCATACAGACCTGAAAGGAAATATTTAAATAAATATCAGGAAGAGAAGAGGAATTGTCCAAAGAAGTACACATGGGCAGCAGTGTCAAAAGTAAATTGAAGGAGACCCCAAACACAGTAAGATAAGCAAAATGAGAAGACAGAAAAACACACAGCAGATGAAGGAGCAAGATAAAAACCCACCAGACCTAACAAATGAAGAGGAAATAGGCAATCTACCTGAAAAAGAATTCAGAATAATGATAGTAAGGATGATCCAAAATCTTGGAAGTAGAATGGACAAAATGCAAGAAACAGTTAACAAGGACCTACAAGAACTAAAGATGAAACAAGCAACGATGAACAATGCAATAAATGAAATTAAAATCACTCTAGATAGGATCAATAGCAGAATAACTGAGGCAGAAGAACGGATAAGTGACCTGGAAGATAAAGTAGTGGAAATAACTACTGCAGAGCAGAATAAAGAAAAAAGAATGAAAAGAACTGAGGACAGTCTCAGAGACCTCTGGGACAACATGAAACGCACCAACATTCGAATTATAGGGGTTCTTAAAGAATTTACACAGAAAAAAAATGGTTAAAAAAAAAAAAAAAAAAAAAAAGTAAATTGAAGATCTAATTCATTTACCAAGGCCAAAAGCAGAGATAGAAAAGAGATGAGCAAAACTGCAGTTGAGTATGTAGGAGGAAGGGAGTAATTGACTAAGTCCTCTGAGGAGCTGGAGGTCTTATTCCTGAACAGGAGGAATATCTCCAGCCTCTCAGACTTGAAGAAGGAAAGCAAAAATCATGAGAGCATATGTGCATGTTATTTGGGGGACACAAAAAATGGATAGGAAACTGGAATAGTTCACTCCAATAAAGTATTTTTACTGCATATTTTAAGTATATTCTTACTGGGTATAGAATTCTAGGTTAACAGTTCTGTCTCAGTACTTTAAAGATGCCACTCCTATGTCTTCTTGCCTGCATAGTTTCTGAGGATAAGTTTACTGTAATTCTCATCCTTGTTCCTCTGTATGTAATTTGTCTTCTTTCTCTATATTCAAGATGTTCTCTTTGTGTCTTGATTTCAGCCATTTGAATATGATATGCTTCTGTGAGTGTGTGTTTGTGTGTGTGTGTGTGTGTGTGTGTGTGTGTGTACTTTGGTATGTATCTTGCTTGGTGTACTCTGAGCTTTAGAGTCTGATGTGGTGTGTGTCATTTTGAAAATTTTTCAGTCATTATTTCTTCAAATATTTCTTCTACCTCAATTTCTCTTTCTTTTCCTTCTGTGATTTCAATTATGCATATGCTATACCACTTATATTATAGCTCTTGGATGATCTGTTATGTTCTCTTTTTTCTACGTTTTCTTTCCTTTTTGTATTCCAGTTTGAGTAATTTCTATTGACTTATCTTCAATTTCACTGATTCTGTCCTTGGCTGTGTCAAGCCTACTAATAGGCCCAAAGACACTCTTCATCTTTATTACTGTGTTTTTTATTTCTAGCATTTCATTGCATTCTTTCTTATAGTTTCCGTCTCTCTGCTGAAATTATCTATTTGATCTTACATGTTGTCAATCTTTTCCATTAGAGACTTTAACATACTAATCATATTTAAATTCCTAGACTGATAATTTTAACATTTGTGCCATATCTGGGATGCTTCTGTATATTATTTTGTCCTTTTGAAGTATTTTCTCTTGTCTTTCTATTTGCCTAATATTTTTTTACTGAAAATTGGATATCTTGTGTTGGACAGTGGATACTGAGGTGAATAAATTTTTATGCTTAAAGATGAGCAAAGTTTTCCTTCTGCTAGGCCTTTTGCATGGGAATTTGAATTAATCTAGTCAGGAACGGGACTAGATTTGAGGGATTTTGTTCTTATAATTAACCTCAGTGCACCACAGGCATCAAATTTCTCTAATAACACCACATGCATAGGTTATGGCAGCAGTCCCCAACCTCCCTGGCACCAGGAACCAGTTTCGTGGAGAACAATTTTTCTGCAGATGGGGGTGGGGATGATGATTCTGGCAGTAATGCAATCGACGGTTCAGGCAGTAATGCGAGCGATGGGGAGCGGCAGAAGAAGCGTCACTCGCTCACCCACCATTCACCTCCTGCTGTGCGGCCTGGTTCCAAACAGGCTGTGGACCAACCTGGGGGTTGGGAAACGCTGGATTATGGAATGGCTTTCCAGTGGTTGTTTTCTTAATATCTGCTCCATCCTTAGTTTTGGGTCTCTCCTTTGTGCTGGGCCCCCAGAGAATCTGTCTCTGGAAGCTCTTGCAGCCTATTCCACTGTTATTTTCACTCAATGCTTGTTAGGATGTTGATGGGAGATCAGGGAAGAAGAGTGTTCCTTGATGTTCTGATTAAGCCTCAGTCTTAGGTAGGCACTGTGCTCCCGGGGCTCAGGGATGTGGTCATCACAAGTGCTTCTGCTTCTCCTCCAACTGTAGTGCTGGTCCTAGCACACATTCTTACCTCCCACTCTGAAGACAGAGCTTTATTTTCCTGTTCCCCTCTTCACCAATGGATTTCCCCCAGTACCCTAAGTCAGAAATTCTTACTGCTCTTCCCTTTGCAGAGTAACTCTTTAATTCCACTGGGGAGATGGGTCTGGTTTCAATAGTGCCTGCTGTTCTCCCCAGTCTTCCCTGTGAGCACCTGGTGAGGTTTGTAGAGGAAAAGTCTGCTACAGGATTCCCCCACAACCCTGCATATGCAACAGCCAGTGTGTCCATACTCTCACGCTAGCCAACACTCAACCTTTAGCAATTCATTAAAAAGTTTCTCTGACTCTCCTTACTGCTTTACATAGCATCTGATGTAAGCAAATGACGGCATCCTTTCTCTTCTTCTTGACAAGTGTCTGCCTACCTCCTTCCAGATTTGGGGTTGCTTGGTTGTCCTACAACCTCAATTCTCTGATGGATTTTTTTAAAGTCATGAATATGTAGTGTGTCTAGATTTTTACTTGATAGCAGGGTGGGACTGACACTCTTTGCAACATTCTACATCTCTGAGCTTAAACCAGAAGTTGGAGAGTTCACCCCAGAACCCCTCAATGTTCTGAAGTTAAGAAGTTATTCTTCTGGGAGTAATAATAGAGTTTAGTGACTGTTTGGATTCACTGATAATTCAGTCCCTTCGAATATTTTTAGTGGAATGGGGATGCTCTCTGCTGAGAACCGAACTTGCTTATGCAAACAATATGTCTAAAAAAACATGAAGACTTGATCAGAACTTTGAAAGATATTGTTATAAGACCATCTCATAATCTCCTCAGAAAAGACTGTGCCAACATTAGAAAACTCTATCAGAAAGTTTTTCACTTATATCTATTCTAAGCCACTTTTGTCAACATCTAACTCCATTTGCGGGGGCGGCGGGTGTTTTCGGTTTTCCCTTCTCACCTTAAAAGTTTTTCAGCAATGTTTTGGGAAGTCAGAACATACAAATGCTTTCTAAATAGATAACACTACCCACTGGAGGAGATACTCCTCTCTGACTACTTTGCCAACTATTTCATTTATACTGGGTGAGGAAATACATCTTCTGAATTCCTGCATGAGCAATTCAACAACAACAGAAAAAGAATCTTTTATGTCTTTCTATGTGTACGTTCCGGGGATTTCTCATGGCTTCCTCAACGCCCTCGTTTATCTTCGAATATCCCTTCAGAGACTATTGCTTCTGAGCAATATCTAGGTCTCACTTGGTATGATTCATCTTATATTGAAATGCAACCCTGCTGGTAAATTAATGCTATGTAATGGCCTCTTCTAGAAAAACATAAGTTGGGCATTTAATATTTTAAAGTACAAAGCAGAAATGAAGACCTGTAAAACTTGTAGCTTGTTGTTTTAAATGAGTTTGTAGAAAAGATGATTTTTGTTGTAGCACTGTGGTATTATTGTTTGAGTAGTTGTAATACATTTGGTTTTTAATGCTCAGTGAGCCAGATTCTCTGAAGAGCTTAAATCTCAATCTGGAAGTGAATTGGTGGACTGTTAATTATCCGAACTTCTGGGGTATCATTTGGTGTGCAGCTCCATGGGGTATGACTGCTGTAGTACAGTCTAATAGTTGGTGAGGGCTTAATAAATATTGTTGACTGAATTCAATTCAGGAGGCTGAGGGCTATAAACATGGCCAAATCACTAGCACAGAAGCATTATTGCCAACACTGAAGTCCAGGCTTCCATAATAGTAAGGAGTTTGCAGGGAGGACAGATACGACCATAAGAGAGTTATAAGCTAAATGTCTTCTTCCCAGTGCTTGTGCTAATACTGGATCTGTACCCCAAATTCCACGTGTGTGGTGTGTGACCAATCTAGGCAATAGAAGGAACTAGGAAGCAAGGTCAGAGGCTCTAACTACATAACCATTAACCATTCTTGGCCATGGCATAAAGGCCTTTAATATACACAACTTAGGGAAACGTGTGAACTGTTAAGAATGACTTTTTCTAACAATAAAAGTGAAGGTTTATTTGGGGGTGTTGTTTTTATTTTGTTTGTTTGTATTTTGCGGTACGCGGGCCTCTCACTGTTGTGGCCTCTCCCGTTGCGGAGCATAGGCTCCGGACGCGCAGGCTCAGCGGCTATGGCTCACGAGCCCAGCCGCTCCGCGGCATGTGGGATCTTCCCGGGCCGGGGCACGAACCCATGTCCCCTGCATCGGCAGGCGAACTCTCAACCACTGCACCACCAGGGAAGCCCTTTTGGGGTGTTTTTGCTTGGTTGGTTTGGCTTTTTGTTTATTTTTATTCTGCAACGTGCTTTCGATACTGTTTTCTCATTTTACCCTTGAAACAATCATAGTAGATATTGAGAGCACTTGATAATAATCTAATGATTTATGGTTTTCTCACCCTCCTTCCCCTACCAGGACATAGATACAAAGTGGCAAAACCTGGACTATAACTCAGGACCTTAAGGACCATCCCTGGGCTGACTTTGAAAGCACTTACCTTGGGAAACTGTGTAAACCCATTGATAAGTTTAACTGACATCATTTTTAACCTTCAAAATACTTGCTTATAGGTGGCCATTTTAATAATAAAAAATGATATCTAACTCTAACTTAAGAAAAAGAAAACTGGCTTTAATTAAAATTAAGTGGCCTTTATAAGTAAACATTTTTTCTGGAGCAATATACTATTAATAGAAAGCTTCACCAAATTATTATGCTTTTCTTCTTAATTTCACTTTGTTACAGAGCAATACTATCTGTACGAGTCATTCCTTAATATTTATCATCAACTCAACAAAACTTCTCTCCATTTTTATCTATCTTTGATGTTTACATTGTGAAGTACAATATAGGCAATTATTTCTTGGATATAATCATTCAGAATTCAACTCCAACTCGAAAGTGTCCAAAAATGAAATAGCAAACACATCACAATATCAGGGGGAAAAAAAGTGGAGGTGTTTTTCAAAGGCAACAATGTAATGACTGACTATGGCCACTAAAATTGTCATGTGATTGATTTCAGAGCAAATGGTGGCTGATCAGCCCCTACTCTTTCAGACCTTTCCTCCATACTCACATTCATTTATACTCGGCTATTCTTGCACTATTGTTGATTATCTGAGAAAAATTCTTTTTAACCACTTGAAAATAATCTATGTTTCTGAAACAGTGAGCGTAATTGACAAGCATGGCACATTATTCACAGTTTAAAATATCCTGACAAAGGGGATACCCAGGATGCAAAGAACAAGTACACAGAGGTGTAAGAGGGAAACGACTTCAGCATCCCTGGGAAGAATTAAAGATTAAAGTGGGACAGGCTTGGGCAGTCAGGGTGGGGTGGGGAGATGAAATAATAAATAGAATATTATAAAAGTTAGAAATTTAGTTGTCAAATATGCTCTATAAGAGTAGAGACCATATGTATCTTACTCCCCATTGGATACCCAGAACCTAGCAAGCACAGCTCCTAACACACAGTAGCCATTAAATAAATATTTTTTGAATTTTGTAAAGAGCACAAGCATGAAGGCAGGAGTAAACGACCAAAGGAATAAAACCTCTGAAACTACAAGTTCTCATTTCAGTTTACTGCTAACAAAGACACAAGCAAGAATATTATTTTAGTTTGGCTTTGTACTTTGCAAGTTTCAAAACGTCTTTACCAATAGTATCTCCTCCGACCTTCTTTGGACTTAAAGAGAGACCAGCAGTGAAAAATCCAGTTTCTATATACTTAACTTCATCAGGATTCTAAGCTGCTACAATTCTGTCAATCTCATACCTTAGGTGGTGATGGATATAGCAGAGAAAGGAGGCCAGTCTGGAAAGGGATCCATTATTTTTACTTGAACCATA
Organism: Neophocaena asiaeorientalis asiaeorientalis; assembly: GCF_003031525.2. NCBI lineage: Eukaryota > Metazoa > Chordata > Mammalia > Artiodactyla > Phocoenidae > Neophocaena > Neophocaena asiaeorientalis. Next base: position 3,207,672 of record NW_020175221.1, on the reverse strand, counting down.
AAGCCCCCCGAGTAATCAGTCTTACAGAGTAATTGTGAGGGACAATCACATGCAGATACCTCTGAAGTGCCCTAACAAAATGTATCATTTTTTCTAAATTTCTTTTCAGTCTCCCCTCTCCAAGTAGGCACCAATGGAATGAAATGGCATAAATTTCTCAGCCTGGGCCATTAAAAGAGCAGTTGCTTCTCAAAACTCAGCAATGTAAAAGTACAACTGGAAAACATTATCTTTTAAGAAAAAGATAAATTTGGTTTACAAATTTTGGACATCTAAAGTCTTTTGTGAAAAGAGGAGATTCTAGGAAGCCTGTTGGGCATACTTCACCAGGTGGGCTCCTGGCTCCTGGTCTCAAAACTGGAAACCCATTTAGATGGGCTTTAAATTCAGAATGCTAAATACTTCCCAGATACTCTGTGCCCTCCAAACAGCCCAGGATTTGCTTCCAGTTTTGAATAAATACTAAACAACAATTCTATCAAAAAAGAACAGGGAACATCAATTAACAGACATCTAGTGAATGACAATTTTATCCAAGTGTAGAGCATCCGAAAGAATCCTAAGTCAAATAGAGGGCAATTTCGTCAAGAAACCAACAAATCCTATTGAGCAGAAGATACCGTAAATCTCTCCAAACTGGTAGGAAGAAAATGATACAAGGTACTAAGAAACTGAGAATTTAATGTAAAATACTACAAGATACATTAGAATTCAATACATAAGAGAGTTGATTAATGAAAAAAATGAAAATTTATCCAGTTCATTCTCTAGATGGGAAGGTCTATAAAAATTCATGAGTTGAGAGAATACCAACAGAGATATTATAAGGAAAAGTACTTAAAAATTTTTTTAAATAACCCCTGATTTAAAAATACACTAACAGTATAGACAATTTTATGTGTCTCTCCCCTTGTCTGTACCTTTACTTCTCATTCCTGGTTAGCATAAAAGCAGTGGCATTGATAGAGAGAACTGGGGTGGCTCAGAGATAATCAGGTCTGAAATTTACAAACCTCTAAAAAGTTAGCTCAACTGGTAAACCCACTGACAGGAGAAAGTACTTTGGAGACTTACGTTACTGGATTGGATGTTAAGAGCAAACAGTATAAAATAACAAAATAGGAATAGTAAAGGGAGGAAAAATATTTTAAGTAAAATTAAAATTAGCCCCTAAGGTCTATGAAGAGCTGATTGGAACCTCAAAAATCATCACTGAGTTCCCCTAACATAAAATCTACAAAATAGGAAATGAAGAGAAACATGTTAACTGGATAGTTTCCGTGTTATCCAGTTGGGAGAATATGTGGACTCCAGAATATCAGCCACCAATATCACAGTCACTTATTAATATCATCCCTTAAAATTATCAGATTCACTGTTATGGACTGAATACTTGTATCCTCCAAAATTCACATGTTGAAATCCTAACCCCCAGTGTAATTATATTGGAGGTGGGGCTTTTGTGAGGTAATCAGGGTTAGATGAGCTCATGAGGTGGGGTCCTTATGATGGGATTAGTGCCCTTATAAGAAAAGACAACAGAGAGCTTGCTCTCTCTCATCTACCACATGAGGACACAGTGAGAAGGCCAGGAAGAGAGCTCTCACCAGCAACCAAATCAGCCAGCACTTTGATCTTGGACTTCAGCCTCCAGAATTGTGAGAAAATAAAATTCTCTTATTTAAGCCACCTAGTCTGCAGTATTTTGTTATGGCAGCCTGAGGTGATAATATACTCTTTTTGCCCCAATGCTTTGATTTTATGTTTACCTGGGAACTGATTTTCAATTCAGTTTTATGAACGGTACAACATGACCTAGAATCTAAGAAACTCATAACTGATAGAAAACAGAACTCTCACCTAGTTTAACCACCCATCTTATGCCTGAATCTTTAACATGATATAGATATTGACTAAATGGTCTTGGAAGCTAGACTTGAACCCCTTTAGTGAGCAGAACTTGCTTCATTTCCAGGCATTTCCATTTAATCCATTTCTGGGCCAGATACTATCACTCTGCTCTGTAGCTACAAAAAAGCACTGCAAACCTCAAAATAGAGAGAATTTATCAAGCAACTTATTATGTGATAGGTGTTTTCACCTTCATTATGATATTTTTTCTATCTTACAGATAAAGACACTAAGGTTCAAAAAAAATTAAGTAATTTACGAACAGTCAGATCTTTAAACACCAGTGGATCTGGGGATTGACTCCACATCTCTGAACTCAACAACTATTCTATTTTCACTGCACCAGTGATCTCTAAACGATACTGATTTTGAAAACAGATGACAGTAAAAGGTAAATATAAATAGAATTCCTAATATTTTCTTTTTAAAGCCCACATTGGAGATTGTTGTACTTTATCACATCAGCTCCCTTATACCGGGTAGACAATAAAAAGCTAGATCAGTGAAAGTATATCCATATTGAAAAATGCCAGAACCTAATGTTGGGAGATCATGATTATTATTCTGAATACAAAGACTAGTAAATCTATTATATTAAAAATTATTTTCAACAGAAGTACAAGCTTCAAGAGTTAAATTTTTAACCTTGGAAGAGTCATACTATGTTAATATTTCACTGGAGAAATGCCAAGGAAAGCTTGAGTCACAGATGTGATGATAGGGTCACTGTAAATGGCTCCTTTCCCTTTGGAACCAATGGATTGAAAAGAGTCAATAGAGTTAACTCAGGTCACTAAAGGGCTGGGGTAGAGTCGTGACCACTGTAGCAAATTAAACTGTTTAATTAAAAACAGAGTTGTTGCTACAAGTGCTTTCATAAAACTTTCTAAGAGCCTCAGAAAGGATATTCTATGTTAACTATTCTGTCTCTGTCCTAAATTGTTATGCTATGCAGGTAGCAGGGGAAAAAAAATTCTAGACGTTTACAACTAAATGCTGCTCTAGATTAAACGGCTTCATGAAAACATATTTGAGGCAGACGAAGGCAAGTTTTAAATAAAGAAATCAGTTGATCCGTTATGATTCAGAATAGTAAATAAAAATAAAGCATCCCTTGTACATGGGATTTTCCAGCTATGAAACTTATAGGAGAGTAATAACTCACCAAACCTCATTTTACCAATCATTATTTTGAGATAAAATGGTTTTACACTAAAATTTTAAATTTTGTAATTGTTGTGCAAATGTCACTTGTTCAGTCCTATTGAAGCAAAAGTCAGAAGAGCAAGAATTGCCCCCAGATTACATAGATGGCAAAGACACTTCCTGAGGTTAACACAGAGAGAAATCTGTTTGAGCTCTGCCCTTTTGGACAGAGAACCAACACCCGGAAAAAAATATAGTCTTAAGCACCCCAAGAGGTACAAAACGCAACAGCTGTCATGTTAGAACTTTAATTATACCTGCAAAAATAAAATGCCAGTCCAATAAGAGGTGGCTTGAAAACTTTAAAAAGAGGTAAGGCCTTCATACCACAGAACTTACGGGAGAACCTTCTGCTTGCGGTAGCCAATGGGGCCATGCCTCACTTTGGTACTGTCCATATGCCCAGTTCCTCCCTTCTGTACCCACTGCAACTACAAATTATCCTCCAAAACCAGCAAAATGTTGCTTTAAGTAAAAAGTGGTTTGTTTATATTCTTATAGTTAACATTTTTCATGGATCCCTTCCAAATAAAGGAAGAATTCAGAGCATTTGTCATTAAAAGGGACACTGCAGCAGGTCTTGAATGAGAGGAGAAAAATATGAACACCGCTTTAAATGTTCAAGAACAAATAAGGTGACTGTCTAAAGACGGTCTTTTTTTTCCCCTCCTCTTTCATGTTCCTTAAGTTTTCACAATGACAGAAGCAAGATACATAGAGACACACAGGGAGGAGCAGAGCCCATTTTAACACTTAGAACATTCTATTTGGATTTTTAAATGTCATAATGCCAAAGAAAAACATTCTCAGATTCTAAATCAAATTAATTCTTTCAACCTTCCTCATCAAAAACAGGAAACATCTACTTCTAAGTGCACAATTTTGGACTCTGTTATGGCAAAGACTTAAGGGGCAGGGGTGACATTCTTAAACCAGTGCAAAATAAAATTTTAAAACTCTGGGCTTCCCTGGTGGTGCAGTGGTTGAGAGTCCGCCTGCCGATGCAGGGCACACGGGTTCATGCCCCGGTCTGGGAAGATCCCACATGCCGCAGGGTGGCTGGGCCCGTGAGCCATAGCCGCTGAGACTGTGTGTCCGGAGCCTGTGCTCCGCAACGGAAGAGGCCACAACAGTGAGAGGCCTGCATACCGCAAAAAAAAAAAAAACCTCTAAAGTGACAAATTCTCACTAGGCAAAAAGTCTGGCTCTTTTCTCGTATAAACAGTAATCTGCTTAGAGTCATTTAATTAAGTGGAAGCACTTTCTTTATGCTAGTGGATTTTCAAGAAGCTAAGAAGCAGTGAAATGAGAGCTCTACTGTTTACATTTGGACAAGTGTATGTAACTCAGATTCTCTTAATCTGGGAAGCATGAGCCTTTCCACCAAGATGAAAATTTTTGCATAAAGCAAATATAAATAGGAAATCTAGCATCATGAAGTACTCGGAGGTTCTTAAAGTCACAGCTCAGTTAATCATTTGCCTTTAGAATATTTTCCTCCAAGAACAGGGAAATGTTTAATAATATATTTTTAATTATTCAAAATATTCTCCCTTTTACCTTTATACATATTTTTCACATCACATGTTTCTGAAATTTAATAAAAGAAGGAAGTATTGTATGTATGGCTTGCTTTCAAATTTAACATATAATAAGAAAAGCTCAGTAACAGAAAGATGTGTTTGCAGTTTGGTAATTTGTATGCAGGTCACCTCCCATTACAATGAGCAGCTCTATGATAATAGAAGGAATTCCAGGCTCCATGCCATGGCTCTTGATTTACACAATAATCCATACAACTAAACACCAACAAGTAAAACAAATGAATTTGGACATTCTCTCAGAATTTGTTGAATTTCCTTGGTTGGTTATTAAACAGAGTCAGTACTCAGTCCAAGAACTGGCACACTTCTGGGTACATCCTCATTTTTTTAAAAACCCTACTGGGTACTATACTTCCCTCCCCATTACTCCTGCATTGCTCACCCTTAAAAGCTTGATGGTAATTAATTCTATAGAAAGAATTAAAAATGGCCTTGGGCCATCACCACAGAATCACTGGTTGTAACACAAAGTGTTCCCGTACTAGAGAAATGTGTTTGCATTTGTGGTTTCTCTCATGCCTTCAAATGAATGTTCCTACGTCATAACTACATCTGTTTAGATGCCTTTTTTCCCCTTGGGTAAATGAACAAAGGGACATGTTCTTAGAGCTTGCCTGATGGAAATTAACAGTCTACTTTCATCCCTGCCTTGTGTAGCTTTCTTTGAGTTGCTCTATTTGCTTATGCTCTCTTTCATAAGCTAACAGAAATCTAGAAATTATCACTACTTCGGCACTTAAGAACACTGAGTGGAAATAAGACTTAATCTCCATCAGGGCCTTGAGGACTTTCACTAAAAAAAACCAAAAAACAATTTAAAGGAGGAGATTAGAGGATTAAAGACACAGGCCATGGTAGAAAGCTCATGGAAGTGATGACCCACCGATTAAGTATTCACATTATTCATCATGTACATGAACTTGCAGAATGTGACTGACTGAAGTACCTAGATGTAAGTTCAATTTATCCTTTTGAACTTGCCCAGAAAGTTTGATATTCAAGACATAAATTTCCTCAGTTTCAACTTCTTATATTTTCTGCATGCATCCAAAAATCAGGGTTTCCAATATCATACCAGTAGGCACATACAAATGAATGGTAAGGCATATAAACTGGCTGAAAGAGAATTCCCATCAAATGTCAACCAGGCCACAGAGACAAACAAGTCTTCATTTGTTAATAAGCTGCATACAGTCAGAGAACTGAAAGTCAATCAAGGGTTTCCCAAAAGTCTCATCATGAAAGCACAGTATTAAAATCCAAAAGAAAACAGTAAAAAGTTGTGGGTACACACTTTTAGAAAATAAATGAAAACAAAAAGTACTTACACTTTTGCTCCGAGAAAGCAAATCACAGGTATTTCTTTTCATGGTGGTGCTTTAAGTAATTCAAACAGGCAATAGTTGTTTTCAACGTCACTGCCCTCACTGCAACAATTATCCACTCAAAAGCCAATTGGCATTCTGAAGAGAAAGGCAAGGAAATGTTTAATCAAGTATATGATTAACACACGCTCTGAAATGCTGTCTTAGAGTAGGACAGTAATTCTTCAATTATTCATCAAAACAGGTTAAAATGGTGCTGTGTTTAAAGCAGTAAAAGTATACAGGAGCAACATTTCCAAAACAGTTTTTGTTAAATGTAAGTTAGAGAAATCAGGCACCATCTGTTTCTCATTAAACATTCAAATGTACATTTCTAGTGGATGAAAAAAAAAAAGGTATGGTAGCCACGACCTAAAGTTACACGTATGAAATGAAAATGCATACTGATTTGTGTATGTGCTGATCTGGCTGGTACAGCTACGGACCCCTCAATTTTCCACTAAGGCAGGGGTCCCCAACCCCCAGGCCGTGGTACCATTCCACGGCCTGCTAGGAACCAGGCCGCACAGCAAGAGGTGAGTGGCAGGCCAGCGAGCGAAGCTTCATCTGCTGCTCCCCATGGCTTGCATTACCGCCTGAGCCACTCCCCCACCCTCTTCCATGGAAAAACTGTCTTCCACGAAGCCCGTCCCTGGTACCAAAAATGTTGGGGACCGCAGCATTAAGGCATCGCTAAGTTAGCTTTGTTCACTGCTGGAATCTTACCTACATCTGCAAGCCCTCTGACCACTGCATAATGGTCTCTTGCTTCATTAGCAATAACCTACAGTACATGGAAGACATTCCAGTGGCTCTTCAGTAAACTTAGTGTAAACATACCCCTTCGGTTCAAAGAGGTTGCAAGGAATGGTTGAGAGAAACTGTTTACCTAGTCAAGCAGCAACCATTAAAGAACGATTCTACAGCAGCTGCCACATGAATATGATATCCTCATTGCCTAACCTTCACTTTTGCCAGGCATTAAGAAGAAAATTCTGTTTTGAGCTTCGAAGAAAGAGCAAATAGAATAGTTAGATGTGTTGTGTTCATTTCTGATATTCAGCTATATCTGGACATGATTTACATACTTATAGGGCGTATTTGCATTTGTGTTGAAGTGCCTTTTGCCAAAGAAGCTACTCTGAGGGAAAAAGGATGAGGCAGGCAGGCCTGAAAAAACCACAAGAACTCTGACATTGTATGTATAGACTGGTCCTAACAGCATGTAGTTCTGTCACTTAAATTTGTTCTAAGCTTCTCAGAAGACTTGTGTCTGAGATTGAAGGAAAAGAGTAACAGTGGGCAAGGTCTGAAAAAGTTTGTTTTGCTCAAATGATTGAAAAATATCAAAGTGCAAAGTAGTGTGAGTTACACACTGAAAAACATAAAACAAAGTAACTATACAGACTTTTAAAAAACACAAAACTAAAGGAGAGAGGACTCCAGGGGAACACAGCGTCTGTGTGGGCCCCTGGGGGAGGCCAGCCTAAAGCAGCACGAGAACCCAGTGGTCCCCACGCGAGCGGACAGGGACCTTCACCCAGCAACCCGCAGTAGCGCCCTCTCAAGGCTCAAAGATTTGTCTCAACACGTGGGAGTCACCCCTCAAGATTTATGAAGATAAAAGGGAGATGCCTTTAAGGAGGCCAGAGATCCCACAACAGCAAAGTGGAGCTGGAGCCAGAGAAATAGAATTTACTGTTGCTAAGAATATCCCTAGATACGACTTGGGGACCCAAATGGCAGTGAGGAAGAAAGCCTGTTTCCGGGGTTGATGAAAACGCTTCCTGAGGTTAGAGAAAAATACACAATCAAATGTGAGTTGTTAGAATAAAAATAATTTCTTTGAGTATGCATGGATTTTGTTTAAGTGAGTGGGGATTGGAGGGAGGAGTTGATCCACAAATGCTAAGTTCTCAGCTACTATACCTCCAGGAATTTAGTCATCTTTACTGATTAGTTATAATGCCAAGCATTTCATAAGTTCTCAGAAAATGTGAAATTATGTTATTCACCTAGATCAATTTAAGAAGTGAACAGAAATAATATAAACTGTGAACCAAATATTACATATCTGGGGGGGGAAATCAGCTAAATGCTGTGGGAAGCTTACACACTATCAGAGAAAAACTCATTTGAAATATTTAATTATTCATTCAGTATTTAATGAGTACCCTTAAGGGTAACCATAGAATAGTTGCCCCAGTGGACTAGTGACTCAGTGGTTTTAAATTAACTAATCAGTCAAATCAGACAAATGATGGACTTGACCTGGTAAGATTTGCTGAATTAATCAGGTTTTTAACAAATTTTCCTTGACATATTTAAAGACCATCATTAAGAGGTACTTTCCTATAGGAATTCAGAACCTGTAGAAATCTGAATAGACAAAGGGATTTAACTGAAAACTGTTGGCTAAAGTGAGGGCCCTTCTCAGCCTGTTTACCTAGGAGGCAGCAAGGCCTTGCTAAGAGTATAGATCTTGAAACCAAATAGGTTAGAATTTCAACTCTCCAATGGCATTCTGTGTAGCTTTAGGTAAGTTACTTAACCTCTCTGAGCTTTTTCCAGATCTGAAAAAGGGAGATAATAATACTCATGAGTGGAGGAGCTTCAAGATGGCAGAAGAGTAAGACATGGAGATCACATTCCTCCCCACAAATACATCAGAAATACATCTACATGTGGAACAACTCCTACAGAACACCTACTGAACGCTGGCAGAAGACCTCAGACCTCCCAAAGGCAAGGAACTCCCCACGTACCTGGGTAAGACACAAGAAAAAGGAAAAAACAGAGACAAAAGAATAAGGACAGGACCTGCACCAGTGGGAGGGAGCTGTGGAGGAGGAAAGGTTTCCACACACTAGAAGCCCTTTTGCGGCAGAGACTTCTGGTGGCGGAGGGGAGAAGCTTCGGAGCCGCGGAGGAGAGCACAGCAACAGGGGTGTGGAGGGCAAAGCGGAGAGATTCCCGCACAGAGGACCGATGCCGACTTGCACTCACCAGCCCAAGAGGCTTGTCGGCTCACCCGCCGGGACGGGCGGGGGCTGGGAGCTGAGGCTCGGGCTTCGGTCGGAGCGCCAGGAGAGGACGGGGGTTGGCGGTGTGAACACAGCCTGAAGGGGCTAGTCCGTCACAGCTAGCCGGGAGTCCATGAAAAGGTCTGGAGCTGCCGAAGAGACAAGAGACTTTCTCTTGCCTCTTTGTTTCCTGGTGCGCGAGGGGAGGGGATTCAGAGCGCTGCTTAAATGAGCTCCAGAGACGGGCGCGAGCTGCAGCTAAAATCGTGGACCCCAGAGACGGGCATGAGACGCTAAGGCTGCTGCTGCCACCACCAAGAAGCCTGTGTGCAAGCACAGGTCACTCTCCACACCTCCCCTCCCAGGAGCCTGTGCAGCCCGCCACTGCCAGGGTCCCGTGATCCAGGGACAACTTCCCCGGGAGAACACATGGCGCACCTCAGGCTGCTGCAACGTCACGCCGGCCTCTGCCGCTGCAGGCTCGCCCCGCATCCGTGCCCCTCCCTCCCCCTGGCCTGAGTGAGCCAGAGCCCCTGCATCGGCTGCTCCTTTAACCCCGTCCTGTCTGAGTGGGAACAGACGCTCTCGGGCGACCTACATGCAGAGGCGGGTCCAAATCCAAAGCTGAACCCCGGAAGCCGTACGAACAAAGAAGAGAAAGGGAAATCGCTCACAGCAGCCTCAGGAGCAGCGGATTAAATCTCCACAATCAACTGGATGTACACTGCATCTGTGGAATACCTGAATAGACAACGAATCATCCCAAATTAAGGTGGTGCACTTTGGGAGCAACAATATATATATATTTGTTTCCTTTTTCTCTTTTTGTGAGTGTGTATGTGTATGCTTCTGTGTGTGATTTTGTCTGTATACCTTTCCTTTTACCATTTGTCTTAGGGATCTGTCTTTTTTTTTTTTTTTACTTATAGCTTTAGGGCTTGTAATCATTGGTGGATTTGTTTTTTTGGTTTGGTTGCTCTCTTCTCTCTTTTTCTTTATTACTTTTTAAATTTTTTAATAATTATTTTCATTTTTTTATTTTAATAACTTTATGCTATTTTCTTTCTTGCTTTCTTTTTTTCTCCCTTTTATTCTGAGTCACGTGGATGACAGGGTCTTGGTGCTCTGGCTGGGCATCAGACCTGTGCCTCTGAGGTGGGAGAGCTAAGTTCAGGACATTGGTCCACCAGAGATTTCCCAGCTGCACATAATATCAAATGGCAAAAATCTCCCAGAGATCTCCATCTCAATGCTAAGACCCAGCTCCACTCAAAGACCAACAAGCT
>NW_020175221.1:3196514-3196912 GCF_003031525.2 Neophocaena asiaeorientalis asiaeorientalis | reverse complement strand
TAACTTAAGCAAAATGAGAAGACAGAAAAACACAGCAGATGAAGGAGCAAAGTAAAAACCCACCAGACCAAACAAATGAAGAGGAAATAGGCAGCCTACCTGAAAAAGAATTCAGAGCAATAACAGTAAAGATGATCCAAACTCTTGGAAATAGAATGGAGAAAATACAAGAAACGTTTAACAAGGACCTAGAAGAACTAAAGAGCAAACAACCAATGATGAACAACACAATAAATGAAATTAAAAATTCTGTAGAAGGAATCAATACCAGAATAACCGAGGCAGAAGAACAGATAAGGGACCTGGAAGATAAAATAGTGGAAATAACTACTGTAGAGCAGAATAAAGAAAAAAGAATGAAAAGAATTGAGGGCAGTCTCAGAGCCCTCTGGGACAAC
>NW_020175221.1:3194910-3196006 GCF_003031525.2 Neophocaena asiaeorientalis asiaeorientalis | reverse complement strand
ATTCCATCCAAAAACAACAGAATACACATTCTTCTCAAGCACTCATGGAACATTCTCCAAGACAGATCATATCTTGGGTCACAAATCAAGCCTTGGTTAATTAAAGAAAATTGAAATCGTGTCAAGTATCTTTTCTGACTACAATGTTATGAGACTAGATATCAATTACAGGAAAAAATCTGTAAAAAATAAAACACATAGAGGCTAAACAATACATCACTTAATAACCAAGAGATTGCTGAATAAATCAAACAGGAAATGAAAAAAATACCTAGAAACAAATGACAATGAAAACAAGACAACCCAAAACCTATGGGATGTTATCAAGTGGGGTTTATCCCAGGAATGCAAGGATTCCTCAATATACGCAAATCAATCAATGTGATATACCATATTAACAAATTGAAGGAGAAAACCCATATGACCATCTCAATAGATGCAAAAAAAGCTTTTGACAAAATTCAACACCCATTTATGATAAAAACCCTCCAGAAAGTAGGCATAGAGGGAACTTACCTCCACATAATAAAGGTCATATATGACAAACCCACAGCCAACATCATCCTCAATGGTGAAAAACTGAAACCATTTCCACTAAGATCAGGAACAAGACAAGGTTGCCCACTCTGATCACTATTATTCAACATTGTTTTGGAAGTTTTAGCCACAGCAATCAGAGAAGAAAAATAAATAAAAGGAATCAAATCAGATGGAAGAAGTAAAGCTGTCACTGTTTGCAGGTGACATGATACTATACATAGAGAATCCTAAAGATGCTACTGGAAAACTACTAGAGGTAACCAATGAATTTAGTAAAGTAGCAGGATACAAAATTAATGCACAGAAATCTTTTGCATTCCTTTACACTAATGATGAAAAATCTGAGAGTTAAATTAGGGAAACACTCCCATTTACCACTGCAACATAAAGAATAAAATACCTAGGAATAAACCTACCTAAGGAGACAAAAGACCTGTATGCAGAAAACTATAAGACACTGATGAAAGAAATTAAAGATGATACAAACAGATGGAGAGATATACCATGTTCTTGGATTGGAAGAATCAACATTGTGAAAATGACTCTACTACCCAAA
>NW_020175221.1:3034723-3194505 GCF_003031525.2 Neophocaena asiaeorientalis asiaeorientalis | reverse complement strand
TATCAAAAAAAACAAACAACCCAATCGAAAAATGGGCAGAAGACCTAAATAGACATTTCTCCAAAGAAGATATACAGATTGCCAACAAGCACATGAAACAATGCTCAACCTCATTAATTATTAGAGAAATGCAAATCAAAACTACAATGAGATTTCATGTCACACCAGTCAGAATGGCCATCATCAGAAAAATCTATATCTACAAACAATAAATGCTGGAGAGGGTGTGGAGAAAAGGGAACCCTCCTGGACTGTTGGTGGGAATGTAAATTGATACAGCCACTATGGAGAACAGTATGGAGGTTCCTTAAATAACTAAACATAGAACTACGATACGACCCAGCATGCCCACTACTGGGCATATACCCTGAGAAAACCATAATTCAAAAAGAGTCATGTACCACAATGTTCATTGCAGCTCCATTTACAGTAGCCAGGACATGGAAGCAACCTAAGTGTCCATCGACAGATGAATGGATAAAGAAGATGTGGCACATATATACAATGGAATACTACTCAGCCATAAAGAGAAACGAAATTCAGCTATTTGTAGTGATGTGGATGGACCTAGAGTCTGTCATACAGAGTGAAGTAAGTCAGAAAGAGAAAGACAAATACCATATGCTAACACATATATACGGAATCTAAATATATATATATATATATGGTCATGAAGAACCTAGGAACAGGTTGGTAATAAAGACGCAAACCTACTAGAGAATGGACTTGATGACATGGGGAGGGGGAAAGGTAAGCTGGGACAAAGTGAGGGAGTGGCATGGACATATATACACTACCAAATGTAAAAACGATAGCTAGTGGGAAGCCGCCACATAGCACAGGGAGATCAGCTCGGTGCTTTGTGACCACCTAGAGGGGTGGGATAGGGAGGGTGGGAGGGAGGGAGACAAAAGAGGGAAGAGATATGGAGATACATGTATAGCTGAAGCACTTTGTTATAAATCAGAAACTAACATACCATTGTAAAGCAATTATACGCCAATAAAGATGTTAAAAAAAAAAATCTGCCTGCCAACACAGGGGACACAGGTTCGACCCCTGGTCTGGGAAGACCCCACATGCCATGGAGCAGCTAAGCCCTTGCGCCACAACTGCTGAGACTGCACTCTACAGCCCGTGAGCCACAACTACTGAGCCTGCATGCTGCAACTACTGAGCCTGCGCTCTAGAGCGTACAAGCCACAGCTGCTGAGCCTATGAGCCACAGGGGCTGAGCCTGCATGCCACAACTACTAGAGCCCATGCTCTACAACAAGAGAAGCAACAACAATGAGAAGACCGTGCACTGCAACTAGAGAAAGCCCACACACAGCAATGAAGACCCAAGGCAGCCAAAAATAAATAAAACAAATAATTTTTTAAAAAATTAAAATATAAATAAATAAAAATTTTAAAATAAATGCGATGGGAGGATTTTGAGCAGGGGAAGGATATGATCTGACTTAAACTTTAAGTGGCCCAAATAATCCAGATAATTATAATCTGGATTCGAGTAATCCAGATCATTCTGGATGTTGTATGGACAGTGGACCATGGGAGGGTATCAGGAAGATGAGTCAGAAGGCCTTTGCCATGAGGCCTCTCATGGTTGATTTCTTCTGATAAGAGGTTAATCTCCAAATAAAGTGTTATTTATATGTGGTCAAAAAAGAAATACTCGGGCTTCCCTGGTGGTGCAGTGGTTGAGAGTCCGCCTGCCAATGCAGGGGACACGGGTTTGTGCCCCGGTCCGGGAAGATCCCACATGCCGCGGAGCGGCTGGGCCCGTGAGCCATGGTCGCTGAGCCTGCGTGTCCGTAGCCTGTGCTCCGCAACGGGAGAGGCCACAACAGTAAGAGGCCCGTGTACTGCAAAAAAAAAAAAAAAAGTACTCATGTGTTTGAGTTTAAATGAACTAACGTGTATACAGTAGTATCGAGGAGTACATTTGTCACATAGACAATGCTTGACTATCACCATCATTATCATCATCATCATCCATCATTACTACATTTTTCTCCTCTTAATATCAAATGACAAGCAACCACACATTTTTCCTCTGAAAGTTCCAAACTCTTTTAAATAAAAGAATCTTGGGCAAATATACTTTCAATTAAGCAGTAATACATAATGTACCCGTTCGGGTCCCATAAGTAACAGATAGCACACTCATATTAGGATCATTTAAGGAGGGTTTAGTAAAGAGACTATCTTAAAAGATGTGCGTAGAATAGAGGAATCCATGAAGGATGGTGAAGTAGCTGGAGCTAGCAATAATGGAGTTAAATAATAACCGCAGCCTAAAGGGACAAGGAGAGGGATGGGTCAATAGTCCCTAGGAGGAGACAGTCATAGAGTGGGCTGCCTTGAGAAGGGAGGTTATTATCTGGGATGCAGCTAGCCTCAGGTGACCCTGAAGGGAAAGAGATGAGGGAATGAACTTCATTTCACTCTCCTCCATCCCTCTGATGTCCTGCTGGGACTCCCCATCAGGTAAATGCAACAAAGCCAGAGGGCAAATAAAGCTGCTGCCTACACCTCAGTGTAGTGTACACTACCAGGGCAAAAAGCCTACTAGGGTCGGGCAGGGAGAAGGGTGGAGCTGGAGGGGACATGAAAATCTGATCTGCAGTCTATGAAGAAGACGGTACTTTTCTGTTATCTCATCTCATCAGAAGAAAAACATCTATCATTACTTTAATCCTCCCAACAACTCTTGAGATAGATAGTGTTATTATCCCCATTGCACAAAAGAGGAAATCAGCTCCAAGAAGTAAATTGTCCCGTAAATAGTAGCAGAACCAGGATTCAAACCTGATTTGTCTGACTTCGAAGTCCATGTTTTTGTCTACCCTGACATCTTGCTTTGCTGCCAAAATCATGGACCAATGCATTTTTGTATTGGAATGTAGTCGATTTACAATGTTGTGTTAGTTTCAGTTGTACAGCACAGTGACTCAGATAGATAGATAGATAGATAGATAGATAGATAGATAGATAGATAGAGATATATGTATTCTTTTTCAGATTTTTTTCCATTATAGGTTATTATAAGATACTGAATATAGTTCCTTGTGCTGTAATTAGGTCCTTGTTATTTATCTATTTTATATATAGTAGTCTGTATTTGTTAATCCCAAAGTTATAATTTATCCTTCCCCCCTGCTTTCCCCTTTGGTAATCCTAAATTTGTTTTCTATGTCTGTGGGTCTATTCCTGTTTTGTAAATATATGATATCGCTTATATGTGGAATCTAAAAAAAAAAAAGATACAAATCAACCAATGCATTTTAATTATCAACAAGTGGTAACCTTTGCAAGCATCAAAGCTGAACCTAAACAAAAGAATGTTTGATAAAAAAGGTCTCCTCTCAGGAAGGCAGTTATCTTCGTTCCTACAAATTCCTGCCTCAGCAAAGATCATGCAGTGAGACAGCAGAAATGCTTTCTCCCTCCAGGTGCACTAAAAAGCCAACCAAGTGGGGGAAGACTCACACAGGCAATTTCATTACTAGAGGAGTTTCCACATAAAAGTTAATTAGGGAGAAGGAAGAGTCGGCTCCTGCAGAGAAAACACTTAAGAAATAAAAATGAAGAGAGCATCTAAGTCAGGTAGAGGGTGCTGGCACATTCAGAGACAGAATCTGAGCTGGAGCATGGGGATAAATTTTGCTACTTCGATGCAAGGAAAGGGAGTTAAAACAGGATCTTTCCTAGAGACTGAGGATTTATAGAGTGGAAACGCCTCACCGTACACCTCACCGGTCAGCCTCCTGAACTGGGCATCAGAAGAAATTGGTTCCACTTGCATCACTGAGTCGTATACACAAGCTGGATGGCGTTAGGAAAATCCCTTACCTTTTATCTTCTACCACTTACTTGCTTCTCTGTAAAGATAACAATATTTCTACAACCCAACTCATGGGGTTATTATGGGGGTGAATTAGATAATGTCTGAGAAAGTTTTCTGGAAAATATAAAGTTCCCTGCAAATGTCAGTTAATTCTATTCATTTAAACATCAAATGTGTCAATGAACTCTAAATATGAGTGGAAAAGGGTTCTAACTATCTGCAAGTACTAGAGAGGCTAGTAAATGTATTTTATATATTTCAGAGGAATTTTTTTTTATTCTTTACCTCCTTTTGAACTAATTTTTTCTTCTGCTTGATAATGTATGTTGTGATTGCTGAATTATAAAGCCACTCAAATGCATTAATTTAAAATATATATTTATTGAGCATCTCATATGTGCCTGGTAGTGTACTAATCTCTCAGATATCCATCAAACTTTCTAGATTCAAGGAGAAAGGATTATTAGGGTGCAATTTCCTATGAATGATCAAGGGATAATATATTTTTCTCCGATTTAATGTCTTCTCCACCCCAGCAAGATAGATTTGTCTAGGGCTGCATAAAATAGACATGAAAGTAAAAACAGGATAGGCATTCTCTTTCCTTGACTAGATTCTAATCTAGAAAGAAAAATGCTAGATATGGCACATATGAAAAAAGAAAAAAGGTCTGATCAGGGCTTCCCTGGTGGCGCAGTGGTTGAGAGTCCGCCTGCCGATGCAGGGGACACGGGTTCGTGCCCCGGTCCGGGAAGATCCTACATGCCGCGGAGCGGCTGAGCCCGTAAGCCATGGCTGCTGAGCCGGCGCGTCCAGAGTCTGTGCTCCGCAAAAATGTCTGATCACTATAAAAGACAGTCACAATGAACTGCAATAAAAACAAGCTCAATTTACCAAGAATCATCCACCAAAATACGTGCAGGCAAGAAATTAGGAGGCAGCAATGCAAGAACTAAATACTACAAACATTAAAAGAAAAGAAGCACATGAGGGGATAAAAATCAGACTTTTCACGAAAGTTTGAGTTTTTGCCATAGCTCCTAAGTGCCCACTAATTTGCCCTCCCCACACATAAGTTGGGTAACTTAGACATTTGCCCCAGTGTCGCTCTGCTAAATCTGTGATAGAGACAAAGGAAGAACGTAGAGTTCTACTTTCTAAAGTTGTGAATTAAGAGAAAGGGCACCTTCTTGGTCCAGATCTAAACATTACCATAGTAGTTTCCTGCTATTTATATCTCCTTTTTTCTAGGGTACCCTGTGGAGGCTGTCTGTTATCTGAGCGCCTGCTAGAAGCTGTAGAATCTAGAAAGAGTTCACAGTATAATGGGGAAATTGAGGTATAAGAATGTACATAATCTGCCTAAGATCACAGAGCTACCTCCTGGGACAAGGCAGGAATTAGACTGAGCCTTCTGCACTGTGTCCAGTGCTCTGTCCAGCTGATGAATCTGCCCTGTGCAGTGGTTCTCTTTAAACTTGCTCTATAGGCCAACCCACCTACCCCTTTCAGTGTGCCCAACAAAGCTCAACAACTTGGTTCTTGCCAGAGTCAGTGCAATCTACTTACAACACAAGGATGGCGCTCTATTACCAGGTCACAGCTCCTGCTCTGGAGGGCGGGCCCCTTCAGTGACCTCTGCATGGACCCAGAGGTGTTTCAATCAGAGGACCCAGGTAATGTGTGATTTACATCTTTAGTCTGACCTTGTCTCACACTCTATTCCCCAACACAAACCATCCACCTTTGTCTGAATGGTCTAATCCCTCCAACACCTTAGCCATGTGCATTTCCATCTCCTATCCCTATGTACACATTCTTAGTGTTCTTCTATTCTCCACCTTTCCGAATTTTTCTATTCTTCGAGGTCCAGCAAAAGTTCTACCTTTTAATGACAATTTGCCCTGTGGTTCCAAGTCACACAGTTTTCTGCTGTCTCTGAATTCTGACAATAAAGGCTATGTTGCACCACAAAATCATATACTATCTTCCATTTTTTTCACTAATTGTTTTATAGGTTTAATTTTTGCTTCCTCAACTGGGGGTTGAAAAAAGTACATTTTAATGCCTTTTCCACGCTGCAGGTTATATGATTGTAAAATACAAATTCTAAAGGTTGAGAGTAATTCGTTATCATTCCTTTTGCCCTTTCTATAGTGTTTAACATAGTGTTGAACACTCAGCAACCACTTAACAAAATATATTTTAAAAATAGAAGTATAGGGCTTCCCTGGTGGCGCAGTGGTTGAGAGTCCGCCTGCCGATGCAGGGGACACGGGTTCGTGCCCCGGGCCGGGAAGATCCCACATGCCGCGGAGCGGCTGGGCCCATGAGCCATGGCCGCTGAGCCTGCGCGTCCGGAGCCTGTGCTCCGCAACGGGAGAGGCCACAACAGTGAGAGGCCACAACAGTGAGAGGCCCGCGTACCGCAAAAAAAAAAAAAAAAAAAAAAAAAATAGAAGTATAAATCCATAAGAAAAAACATGAGCATTTAAATTAATAAGCAGTATAAAACTGGAAATAAAAGTATATCAAAATGTGGAAAATATTCAACCTCAGTATTTACGAAAGAGATGAAAATTAAAATCTCAAGGTTTTTGCTTGTGTTGCTTACAAATTAGCAGAATTAAGTTTTTTAAAATAAAATGCTTTGTAGTGGTGTTTATATGATGAAATATGCAATTCATATATTACTTATCAGATTCAAACTAACATAATTCTTTGGAAAGGAGTTTGATAATAAAGTACCATAAACTATAATGGTGTTGTATATTTTGACATAGTAATTCAGGAAGTAACATGAAATATGCAAAGGCATTAGTAGCATTGCTAATCATAATTATAAAAATTTGGAAACAATTTAGATGTCCAGTAGTAACGGAATAGCCAAATAAAATATGAGAAACCTCATGAGGTACCATGCAGCTAAAAATAGGTTTTTATAAGATATTTTAATTACAAGAGAAAATTCTGCTATGATGTTAAATGAAAAGAGCAAGATTAAAGTTGTATATAAAGTGTGATCCTCTCTCATACCCTGATTCTCTTGTGCTTCAAATTTATGCATTTGAAAGCCTGCCAGATGTCTCCACTTGGAAGATCCACAAACATCTCAAATACAACATGTCCGTGTATGAACTCAATATTTTTTCTTTCTTCACTCCCAAATACATTCCTTCTTGTATCTTGTCCCTCTCACTTACTGGTACCACCATCCGCCCAGCTACCCCAGCCAAAATCCTGAGCCTCTCCCACTCCCTGGTCACCTGTGCTCAATCAGTGGTCACATCCTGCCAGAGTACCTGGCAAAGATCGCTCAGCTCTATCCTCTCTTTGCAGGTTTCCCACCACTACCATCTTTCAGAGTTCTACCTACACCATTTCAGCTACATTGTAATACGCCTCCTTGTCATCAACACTGCCTGCTGTCCCTCCATACAGCATATTTCACTCATTTGTTATACGGAACCACCTGTAGTCCCCACACACACTCTGTGCTGTTTCCTGCCCCTGTGTTCTTGTTCTTTTCCTCTTCCACTTCCCTATATCCTCTTCCTTCCTTCTTTACTTGACTATTTCTGCTTCAAGACTCAGCTGAAATGTCACCTCCTCCTGGAAGAGTTTCCTGATTCTCCCACTATCCCCAGCCCGGTCCCCACTGCCAACCTTGACCAAGGTCCCTCTCCTCTCCCCGCCCACAATGCCTTCTGAATGCCCCCAAATGCATATATGCCAAGTTATACTGCAATGATCTGTGCCTCACTGTCACTGCCATTCTAGACTTTAAGACCCTTGAGGGTAGATAACATTTCATGTTTGTATACACGACCACCACATAACATACCCTCAATATATATTTTACTGAATTCTGCCAAACTGAACTGCTTCCCCTGGCTAGAATTATGAGAAGGAAAGCACATTTCGTCTCTACAATAAAAAAAAAAAAAAACCAAATATTTCCCTTTGTAGTTTATACCCATCCCAAACCATCATTCTATTGCCTTCTCCTCCCCCCAAATAATAACAGCAGTCCCTCTTCTTCATTCACCAGACATTTACTAGACACTTGTGGTACCCAGTCAACTGTGCTAGGGTCCAGGGATACAAAGATAAATATGATAAAATCTCTCTCTGCAAGAAGCTCGCAGACTAGAGGGAGAGAGAGACGAACAGCACAACACAGTAAGTGCTCTGACAGAGGCTCAGAATAGCTGGTGTGGGACCCAGAGGAGGCAGAAAGTGACTCATATGCCTCATGCCTTCAAAGTCTGTTCCGAGTTATTCTGCTCTTGCGAATGCTTTGCTTTAAGTTATTCAAATACCACTTCATATACTGATGTTTTTCCCCAGGTAGAGTGAAAGGAACATGGAAGTTCGGCCAGGCAGTTCCTTTCATCTCTTTTGCACATCTGGTCAGACCTCTGTCTCTGCAGAGGAGGCGGCTATGGAACTCCACACCCAGAAAACGTTCTGTACATGCCCCTCGAATGTATAATATACAGGTGATCACACTCACGTAAGAGAACACAAGCCACTTTTGATTTCAGCACAAATTTATTATAAAATAACTGATGTTTTGGAAAATGAAAGCACATCATTTGGCTCCTAGGTAGCTCAATGCTTCAATTCCAAGGGTATGGCAATGCCAAAACACCCACTCTTTCAACACTTCCCTTGACCAGTATTTCAAAATAGCCCAGCTGAGTTGTTTAGCAGCAAATAAATTACCTCTTTCTACGATTCCATGATTTGTGGCCTTTCCCCCACCTGAAATAATTGCAGCTCCCTAAAATACCATTTTTCACCGTAGATACAAGGCCAGGGACTTTCCAATTCATCTCTCACAAGTGTAAGGTCTGTTACTTGAGAATACCTTACTCTGGTTTTAGCTTCCTGCTGAAGTAGGAAAGCTACAACAGAAGCTTCTTTTCAACAACTTTTCTAACCATATCCCTCCCACTTCCTCATTATGGTGCCCTTGCAGGCCTGGGCGGTGGGAGGTGACTAGAGCAGTTTTGTCGTGTGAATCATAGGACAGCATGGTGCGTAGTCTGCTGGCCTGAGGCCAAGATGGAAAGAGCCTCTGGGATGTGTCATTGCCAGCTAAATTATAACAGATCCATTGAGAGCCTCAGGACAAAAACCCCTGAGTCATCATGTGGGGAAACAAAGTGACAGCAAGACAATTTTCACAAAATCTCTGGTTTAAGCAGCTCACTACCTACAAATGAAGGTGGAGTTCACTGAAGCACTGAGGTTTCTGCTTTTTCAATACTTTACTGCCCCATATCAGATTAAAGTAAAAGTCTACCATCTGAGTACTTTTAAATTTGAGAAGCATTCGAATGGCACTGTCATTGAAGGCTGTAGGATGTATGCACAGCCTGTGGTCTACAAATGATGCATTACAAATCATAATCAGTACTTTTCATCATGAGATGAAACATGGTGGAACATGTTCTCAGTTCTGGAACATGCACCATTCTATCTCTCTAGTTAAAACAAGAAAAACATTATGTAGATGATAGATGGATGGATGGATGGATGGACGGATGGACGGACAGATGAGAGAGGCAGACAGAAAGGGAGCTGGGGAGAAGAAGAGGGAGAAGGAGAAGAACAGACACCCACGTCATATATCCTGAATTCTATTATGTAAAGCTTTCCAAATCTGAGCTGTAGAGCTCTCATCTCTAAAGTTACAGTGAGCCAGACCCTTTCAGAAGTTTCTTTTTAAACCAACACATCCCTTTGTTCTTTAGTTGCTTCCATTTATCTGTTAGCTATGAATCCTACCTTTTATTTTCCTGCAAAATCTACACTGTGAAAAACTCCCTTAAGATAAATTACAGGGACTTCCCTGGTGGTGCAGTGGTTAAGAATTCGCCACCAATGCAGGGTACATGGGTTTGATCCCTGGTCCAGGAAGGTACCACATGCCACGGAGCAACTAAGCCCGTGCACCACAACTACTAAGCCCGAGTGCCACAACTACTGAAGCCCGTGCACCTAGAGCCCATACTCCGCAACAAGAGAAGCCCGCGCACAGCAACAAAGAGTAGCCCCCGCTCACCGCAACTAGAGAAAGCCCACACGCGGCAATGAAGACCCAACGCAGCCAAAAATAAAAAATAATTAATTAATCAATTTAGAAAAGGGGGAAAAAATCTTTAAAAAAAAAGAGACAAATTATAACTGAATTATCTTAAGACCTAGTAGTGCTATTGGTTTAGATTACATGGGATACAATTAGAATTTGAAGAAAACAAAATAAAAAGGTTAAAAGAGACTAGGGCAGTTGGCAGAGCATCACGCAGATCTCACCGAAGGCAGGCGTATGAAAGCTTTTCTAATGAGGCTTCAATAGAACAAGTTTTATCCTAGCACCCTGTAACTCAGTACCCTCAAGCTATCATTTCTCCCTGATTAACAATTGCTACCCAAGGAATCATTGCCTGAAAATTGTATAAACAGCAACAAAACAAGGCACAAAATGAAAAAGTTCAATGTTAACTAAAATAAACAAAAACAAATTAAAATAACCAAGAAACCAATGACTAGGAGTAAAAACCCAAACCAACGGGTTCTCTGCCCCTTACAAAGTGACGACCTATTATCATCCTTCAAGGGAACAAGCCCACTGTGCTGGAGTCACTAATACACAGACAGCGAAAACTGTACATTGCCTCTTAATTTTAGTTGAAGCCAAGGAACAAATTTTTAATCAACAGGAAAAAGTAGTGTTTTTTCATGTTGAAATTAAAACAACTGCAGAAAAGAAGCTAGAAAATTAATTTGGATTTTTTATTTTTGTTCAAAAGTTTCTCGATTCTACCATTTTGTTGTGGGCATTAAAGGTTATAAACAACAAAGTCAAGATGTATTATGGCAGAGATTATAATGCTCTTCTACCAAGAGAGAGTCATTTTCAACCTTTTCTGCCTCTTTCATATTCAGGGTATATGTAGGAGATAGAGTCAAAAGTATTTTGATATAAGATATTGTAATATCTTAAAATTCCTTCTTTTGGAATGAAGTGAGCTAAAGATCTTTTCATAAGAATGAAAACTGTTTGGAAAAAAAAGTGGCACTCTACTGAAGGGGTTGACTTGATTCTATCTCCTACATATACCATGAATATGAGAGAGAGTGGCATGCACATATATACACTACCAAATGTAAAACGGATAGCTAGTGGGAAGCAGCCGCATAGCACAGGGAGATCAGCTCGGTGCTTTGTGACCACCTAGGGGATGGGCTAGGGAGGGTGGGAGGGAGGGACATGCAAGAGAGAAGAGATATGGGGATATATGTAAATGTATAGCTGATTCACTTTGTTATAAAGCAGAAACTAACACACCATTGTCAAGCAATTATACTCCAATAATGATGTTAAAATAAAAACAGTAGAATGTATAATACAAAAAAAAAAAAAGATATTACCTGAAGAAGAATTTACATTAGAAAACAGAAAGGCAACCTAGTGAATGGGAAAAGATATTTGCAACTTATATGTCTGATAAGGGGTTAATATCCAAAATACATAAGAAGCTCATACAATTTTTTTTTAACCTGGTTAAAAAAAAATAGGGAGAGGACCTGAATAGGCATTTTTCTGAAGAAGACGTACAGATGGCCAACAGGCACATGAAAAGATATTCAACATCACTAATCATCAGGAAAATGCAAATCAAAACCACAATGAGATATCACCTCACACCTGTCAGAATGGCTGTTATCAAAAAGACAAGAAATAACAAGTGTTGGTGAGGATGTGGAGAAAAGGGAACCCTCTTGCACTGTTGGTGGGAAGGTAAACTGGTATAGTCACTTGGAAAACAGTATGGAGGTTCCTCAGAAAATTAAAAATAGAACTATCATATAATCCAGCAATTGCATTCCTGGGTATATATCCAAAGAAAACAAAAACATTAACTTAAAGAGATACATGCACTCCAATCTTCATAGCAGCATTATTTACAATAACCAAGATATGGAAGCAACCTAAGTGTCCATCAACAGATAAATGAATAAAGAAGATATGCCATGTACACACACACACACACACACACACACACACACAAACTGGAGTATTAGTCATAAAAAAGAATAAAATGTTGCCATTCACAACAACATTGATGGACCTGGAGGTTATGCTTAGTGAAATAAGTCAAAGACAAATATTGTATGTTTTCATTCATATGTAGAATCTATAAAATAAAACAATGAATATAACAAAACAGACTCACAAATACAGAGAACAAACTAGTGGGCACCAGTTGTGGGGGGGGCAAGATAGGGGAAGGAGATTAAGAGGTACAAACTGCTAGGTATAAAATTAATAAGATACAAGGTTTTAATATACAACACAGGGAATATAGCCAATATTTTATAATAACTTTATATGGAGTATAATCTATAAAAAATTGAATTACTGCATTGTACACCTAAAACATATAATATTGTAGATCAACTAGATACTTCAATTTTTAAATCTAAATAAATAAATAAAAGAAATCTTATTCAGAGATGAAAAGGAAAAGAGCAAAATGAATTAGTGCAACAGTATGACTTGGAATTAGTCATACCTGGAGTCAAATTCTGTTTTGGCCATTTCCTAATATTGTGGCCTCGAGGACTCTGCTTAACCCTTTTGAATATCAAGTTCATGGTCAATATAAATGTAACCACTGAAACCCATGCTGCAGGGGTACAGTGTAGACTAAATGATGGGCTGATGGGTCAGCACATACTAAACATTTTACCCGGATCACAGGAGGCGTTCCTTCAATGTTACCTTCATTTTACTTTCTTTGCCCTTTACCTCAAGGAAGCAAGCACCGGGTTTTTTAGGAGATTCAGATTTTACTCATGCTGCAAAACTGTTTCATTAAAAATGGACTCTCCCCAGGATTATTATTCTGCATTCACGCTGGCAGAGAGTGAGAGGAGCCTCTTCTAATTCTCAGACACCCAAGTGCAGCACAAGATTTAATCTTTACTGTCTGTGTCCAGGTCTAAGCTCTTCCATGGTCTCCTGTAAGGTCAAATGAACATTTCAAACCTTATAGCCAGAGCTTTGAAATTTTTTGGTGCTTGCTTCTTTAAGTACTCTTTGATGAGTTTCAAAAGGAACCCTATCACTTTTCCAGCAAGAATTGTGCCATCCACTCTCAACTGGTAGCACTAAGCAGCTACCAAGTTCCTCACAAATTTGAAAGGCTCTGAGTATAGAGAAAGGACAAGCAGAGAACCCTGATGCACAGAAGAAAACGCATCTTGGTTCACCATGATCTCCATGATTACCCAGTAGCTGTTTAGAGCCTGGTTGCTCTAATTGGAGCCTGTGCTGAATCATCACGATTCATGTGGTACCCATCTGGCACCTGAAATTAGATTTTGTTCCCTCTGCATTCATAATGGTGAGGAAGGGTGGGGATACATAACTGAAAAACCCCTTAAAGATTATTTTGCTAATAGATGAATTTCTTAGTGAAAAAGGAGAACAGCAGTTTCTTTTCTAAGGATGTGGCTCTCTTTCATCACCTAATGGTCTATTATCGATAGTTCAATTTTTTTAAAAGGCAATGCTATTTGGGAAACTGGAGTTTTATCTTTAAAAATCTCTCTAATTCACTGGAGGAGTAATATAAGCTAAAGTGTATAAGCTGCAAAATAAAACCAAATTTAATGTCTGAAATCTAAGGAAAAGAAACTTGGAGCTAAAAGGATCTTTAAGTTTCTAGATCATAATATCATACCATGGTATATCATGCCATATTATACTGTACCGTAACAGAGATATTGTTCCTGACCATCCTATTCTTAAATATTACTAAGGATTGAGAGCCCTTAGCCCACTACATTAGATAGATTTTTATTTTTTTTTTTGGCAGCACCATGCAGCTTGCAGGATCTTAGTTCCCCAACTAGGGACTGAACCTGGGCCCACAGCAGTGAAAGCGCAGAGTCCTAACCACTGGTCCACCAGGGAAGTCCCTAGGTAGAATTTTTAATAAACATTTTTTTGTTGGGGGGGAACCAATTTGTCACTTATATTTGGCATAAATCACTCTATTACAATATTTCAGATCCTTAAAAACTTTATTATTATTAATTATAAAAATAAATATAATTTATTCTTGGCTATTCAGCTTTTAAAGACCAAACTATCCTGGCTCTGCTACTTATTGTGTGACTTTGGGCAAGTTATCTGACCTCTCTGTACCTAAGTTTCTCTGTCTGTACACTAGAACTATGATATTTTGCTTCAAACCATTGTTGGAAGGAATACAGAATTCATAGAGACAAAGTGCCGGAAATAGTGACAACACATAGCACTCATTAAGATATCATCATATCTCTTTCTTACTCTTAAGAAACTATGATTTGTTTACAGTGAATGTACAGTAAATGTGTGATGGGGACCATTATTTTGAA
The DNA here is from genome assembly GCF_003031525.2 of Neophocaena asiaeorientalis asiaeorientalis. Taxonomy (NCBI): domain Eukaryota; kingdom Metazoa; phylum Chordata; class Mammalia; order Artiodactyla; family Phocoenidae; genus Neophocaena; species Neophocaena asiaeorientalis. The sequence continues at coordinate 3,180,212 of NW_020175221.1, read as the reverse complement.
AATAATAATCCAACACTTTTGTATTCACTCTAAATCATGCTGCTCTGTAGGTACCCCATTCATTGAATCAGTTATTTTAGCCTGGCCCCTGGCGAGGAAGCAGAGAGATGATTAAAAGCCCAGATACGTGGTAGGAAAAACCAAATCCACTCTACACCCCTCATTGGATTTCCTCATACCAACATAGGGCAGAAATATTGTTTTAGGAAGAATGGGAGTCTAGGATAGCACCCAGAGGGCTTCTTCATAGGCTGGTGACACTGAAGTTATCTTAAAGTCTCCATGTGCCCCTAGAGGGGAAAAGGGAGATGGATGATAGTGATGGCTGGAGAACTTGACAGAGTGATGGTTTGGAGAGGGGGTAAAGTGACATTAAAACTAAAAGCTGGGGCTTCCCTGGTGGCGCAGTGGTTGGGAATCTGCCTGCCAATGCAGGGGCCATGGGTTCGAGCCCTGGTCCGGGAGGATGCCACATGCTGCGGAGCAGCTAGGCCCGTGCGCCACAACTGCTGAGCCTGCGCTCTGGAGCCTGTGAGCCACAACTACCGAGCCTGCGCACCCCAACTACTGAAGCCCGCACGCCTGGAGCCCGTGCTCCGCAACTAGAGAAGCCCCTGCCTCGTCACAGCTGGAGAGGGCCCACGCGCAGCAACGGAGACCCAGCGCAGCCCAAAATTAAATAAATAAATAGCCCTTTAAAAAAAAAAAAAAAAAAAAAACTAAAAGCTGTAGGGTAGATTTCCCAAACAGGGGATCAAATGAAAACTACAGCCAAACCTGAAGAGAACTACAGCCCCAGCAAGAGTTGGGTGCCAGCCTAGTTAGTGAAGAGAGCTGAGTCCCGTAAAAGTAATTCCTGTTCTTTATTTATGCGAAGAGGACAGAATAAAAATGTATTAAGCCAGCTTTAGGTACTTCAAAAGTGGAGGCAGGAGGGACTACAACCAAATCACTGCAGAGATCAAATCATTGTATTTTAGTGATACAAAAACACTAAAATGGAAAATGGCATATGACCCAAAGTTGCCTTTCTCCCAATGCTATGAAAACAATAATAATTGTATTATTTTAATCACAAACATTTACCAGGCATTTACTGTGTGCCAGGCAATGTTCTAATCACTTAAAATGTATTAACTCATTCAATTCCCATAAAATTCTGTAAAATGGCCTCTATTTTAATATCTAATTTGTAGATGAAGAAATAGAGGCAGAAAAATGTTATATAACCAGGCAAGATTACATGACTAGTAAATTTTGAACCCAGGATATGTAAGTTTCCTCCTGTATCCGGAGGCCATTTTGTTTTTTTAGGGAAGGGGCCAGACTCATTGAAAAGGAGAAAAACAATCTTTATCTAGAGCAAAACTTTGAATTACCTTACCCCCTTATCAGTGCAACAGTAGTCCTAGAGCTAAACGATTGATTATAGGAAATAAGAAAAGCCACATTGTTTCTATATTAGAATTGTAGTGAGTAAATTTTGACCCTTTTATAGAGTTAGTCAATGTAAGTATACCAAAGTTTCCAATATAAGATAGGAATTTCAGTCTATTTCATTCTCCTTGCTCCCAAATTGAATTTGAAGCAGCCAAAGAAACACAAGAATAGGAAAAACAGGGAAGAGTGCCATAGATTTAGGGAATTTCTGTAAAATAGCCCACAGGATCCAGACTGCCTGTGAGTCCATACACTCTGGAATGTGAGAAGAGTTTAATAGTAAGAAATCTACTTTAAAAAATTCATCATAGCACTAGATCAAGGAAGAAGAGAAACATGTAATCCTCCCTAAAAAAGTCTTTAAAAAGCATGTAAAAATACCTAAACACTGAATCCCAATTTTTAAGCTTTGATTAAACAGGACTATAAGGCATACCTTCCTCAAATAGCCAATGTCTTGCTTGATGAAAGACCAGAGACATTCCCACTGAAGTCAGGAGTATGAGGACACCCACTGTTACCACACTTAGTTAACAACATCTTTAAAGTGCTAATTAGTAAGTCTAATAGAAGCGAGTCATAAATATTGGCAAAGAGGAGGCATATCTATAGTTATGTGAAAATCATGAACTCTTTATTTTAAAGGCCCCCCAAAAAAAAATTGGAGTAAAAAAAAATTTTTTTTAATGTTTAGTAAGCTGCGTTGGTTACAAATCAATGTTTTCCCATATACCAACATTTGGAAATGTAATAGCAACCAAACAACAACAATCTATAAAACTAGGCACAAAGAAGATTTTGGGGGTTTTGTTTGCATGTTCGTTTACAAAGGTACAAGGAATACATAGGGGGAAAATATATAAAACATTCTTGAAGGACATAAAAGGAGACACACCAAAAAAGAACATGTTTCTGAAGAAGAAAGAATGTGCGATTCTAATCACGTGCAGTTCCAACATGAATTATTTATCTATTTATTTATATTTAAGTATTTGTTATAGAAACTTTCAAAAATACACAAAGGCAGAGAAAATAGGATCATGAACCCCAAGTACTCATCATGCAGCTAACAGTAGCAAGATTTTTGTAATCTTGCTTTATCTACCCTAACATGCACTTTCCCCACTACACCTTCCTGCCTGCATAATTTAAGACATCATATAAATAAACATGTAAGTATAGGTAGAAAATTTCTGAAAAACAACAATAACAAAGGAAGAATTTCTATAATAATTAAAATAATTTATCCTGGTACCAGAGTAGAAGAAAATCCAGTGGAACTGAAAAAAAAAAAAGATACAACTATATATATGAATTTGATATTTGATAAAGGTAACGTTTTTCTTTAACAGCGTTTAAAGCATAGGTTACTCTATCATTGGGTTGAGACAACTTGATAATCATTTGGGTACAAAATACCTTCATATTAGGCCAGAAAATATTCCAGATGAATTTAACATTTAAATGTGAAAAATAAAGCCATGGAAGTAGTAAAATAGAACATTTGTAAATATTTTATTTCTTTAAGGGTACAGAAGGTCTTTCTAAGCATTGTATGTGTCAGACACTTTGCTAAGTGCATAAACTAGGAGTAGAATGACTTAACTAATTTTGAAAATGAAAATAATTATAAATATTTTAAAATATAAAACATAAACTAGGAAAAATCATCGCATATTTTACAGATAAAGTTACAACATGAAGAACTCTTAAAAGTCCATATGAAAAATAATCATGTCGCAGTAGAAAGAGAGGCAAATGAAAAGACATATTCACAAAAAGATAAATTAAAATTTTAAATTAACATGTGGGAAAAATCAACTTCACTAACAAGCAAAAAAGGAGGTAAATAAAACAAGGAGATGCCCTATTCTGTCCATTAGATGGTACATTAAAATAAAAAATAACACTGAATGTAGGAGCATTCATTTACTGCCAGTGGGAATACAATCAGTACAATATTTCTAGACAGGTTTTTGGCAAATATATCAAAAACCTGATAAACACACTTACCCTTTGAATCAGCATGAGAAAAGGATACAGAGATGTATATGCAAAAATAATGATCAAGTGCTGTTCATAATAGGAAAAAATGTGAACGAAGTAAATATCTGACAACAGAGGATTACCTAAATTAATATTTCTATAAAAATGAAAAGGAGGGCTTCCCTGGTGGCGCAGTGGTTGAGAGTCCGCCTGCCGATGCAGGGCATACGGGTTCGTGCCCCGGTCCGGGAAGATCCCCCATGCCGCGGAGCGGCTGGGCCCGTGAGCCATGGCCGCTGGGCCTGCGCGTCCGGAGCCTGTGCTCCACAATGGGAGAGACCACAGCAGTGAGAGGCCCGCGTACCGCAAAAAAAAAAAAAATCAAAAAAAAAAAAAAAAAAAGAAAAGGAATATTTTGAAGCTATTAGAAATAACAATGTAGATGTATATATAAAGATGTTCACATTAAACTAAGTGAAAAGCACAGGCTACTAATTGTATTCATAGTATGGTCCCATTTCTGTACTCTGCCTGTACACACACAGAAAATGATTTGGAAAGACAGACATCAAAATATAACAGTGTGTAGCTCTAGAATTATGGGAGATTTTCTCCTTTTGTTTCTGTGCCTAATGTGACCTAATTTTTCTACAGTGATGATGTCCTATTTGTGCTACAAAATTAAGTAACAAAGAAGTACATATAGTTATAGCATTAAATATAGTTTGCAGCTAAAGACCAAAATTGTTGGAAGACAGAATGATCATGGAATTCCTTAGTCATAATTGGGTGGATGCTTCTAATAAGAAACGTCACGCAGGCTTTCCATGACTTGACTGGAGATGGGCTATTTCAGATTGCAAACCTATATGCTTTGGCTGCTATGAAATATGAAGCAGGCTTTGAAATTCAAGTATAATTATAGAAATTCAAACTGACAGTCATTACAGTTAGTTCTCCTGAGTAAATGAAAGCAAGAAATCTTAAAAATAATAGATGATTAACACGTTTATAAAAATGGAAAATTTTTAATTTGCCAATCATCATTCCTAAAGAGAGCATTAGTTTACACATTTCAGATGTAAAGTTTCATTGACCGAATTAAGTGTATACAAAAGCACTTGCCAAGACACTTTTCTGTAAATTAAAAGAAGAGAGCAACCAATAAAGAAAAACCAAAGCACTTGTTTAACCCAAGCAGGCAGAAAGCCTCCAGGTACCATATGCCCTCCCCACAGTCTGCAAGAACCTTGATCAGCCACAGTTTGGCTGGCTCAACCCTGTGCCCAGAACAATCCTGTTCCCAATCAAGAAGAATTTAAAGAGCTATATATATATGCTCCGGACGCGCAGGCTCAGCGGCCATGGCTCACGGGCCCAGCCTCTCCGCGGCATGCGGGATCTTCCCAGACCGGGGCACGAACCCGTGTCCCCTGCATCAGCAGGCGGACTCTCAACCACTGCGCCACCAGGGAAGCCCAAAGAGCTCTATATTAATGGGCATTGAAAGAAGAAGAAAGAAAACACACTTGAGCGTCAGCTTCTTGCCACACACGACGTTATTAGTTTATATCCATTATTCCACTTAGTTCTTCAGAATCTATGGAATAGGTGGCATTTCCCCCATTCTGCAGATGATAAAACCAAACCTAAGATAAATGAAATTATTCCCCCAAAGAGTCACAAGTCACAAGTGTAGAAGTGTGAGTCAAATCCATATCTCTTTGGCCCAAAACTTTACACCCTTTACAAAAAGCTATAAAGACAAATCTGATTTTGTTACTGTGTAGCAGTTGGAGATGGGCTAGCTTGGAGGTTAAGCAAACAGACTTTTGAGCCAGAATGCCTGGGTTCAAAACCCCCCTCTGCCACTTGCTAGATGTGTGACGCTGCACACGCTTCCTGACCTTCCGTGACTCAGTTTCTTCCCTTGAAAGTGGGGGCAATAGGAGTACCTGCCTCATAGATAAGGACTGACTGATAAGTGTTAAGATGTAGAAAGCACCTGGGACTTTTCCTGACAAATACTAAGCATCAGTACGTGTTAGCTATCTTTATTATCGTTTGTGGGGGTTTTGTGGCCACTTTATGGTCCATTTTCAACAGCTTGTCTTTACCTTATCCACCCCCTTCCTTGTCTCCCAGCTTTCTCCCTGCTAGCTCCCTAAGACTCCAAGTCTAATCCCCAGCTTAGCAGTTGGGTCACTGTGCACCAGCTGCCCAGGGCGCCAGGACTGCTCACACTGAGGATCTGCCAGCCTGGGAGCCTTTGCAGGACCTTGGCTGTGCCACCTACCACTTGTCACCCCCTCTCAGTACACTGCTCTGCTTGCAAAATGGCAAAACGTCCTTCTGTCTCTACCAGTGGCAGCCACCCCTCCCCTTGGAACAGATCCTGTTTCCAGATTCTGGCAGCACAAATTTTGAAAATGTTCCCAGTCAGACCCACTATTGTCTACTGAGCTTAAGCTTGCATTCAGAGAGAGACCAAAGAGAAAGTTTCTCAAATTAGAGATTATGGCCCCTCCCATCTCCAGAGAACCCTTGAAAAAACAGTGCAAGGTGGGAATTACACATGCACTTCATTTTGAAAATTGCACAAACAGCACAATATTTTATTCACGCCACTAAGGGAGGTTATCTCCAAACATGGTATGACTATGTACAAAGAAGTTATGTCTGAGTATTTCTGGAGACAATGCTGCTTTCTGCATCCTGACCTTCTCAGCTTCTTTTCTTTCCAGTAAAACACATTCACTGGCTCCACGCGCTTTGTCAAAATCATTGCCAAAAACAAGGATTTGCAGCGTGACACCTGATTTGAAATCACCTGCAGATCTTTCATCACTTTGTCATCTCTAATATTATGTTAATAAGTGCTTAACACTGCCTCTGAAGTTCAAATCCTTCCAGGTTACCTTTAACACTATAGGCACCTCCCTCAAGGAAGCAGCAAAGTATTGATATTTTCAGCAGCGCAAGGCTGCACAGAAAAATAAAGTACTCTGATGCTTCAAAGGACAGACAGATTTCCCAGCCTTTGCCAGTGCCCCAGAAATGGAAAAATGAATTCTTTGGCCTTGCCATTCATCCAAGGTTTTCTGTGCTTTGTTTTGAAATTTCTAAATATAGGCATTTTCATTTTGCTTTTTTGTAGATGTATGCTTTGTATCTACACTATGCATTTCACCCAAAGTTCTCAAAACTACTTTATATCAACATTTCACAATGTTAAAGCTAGAATTCAAATTTCAGAGATAATGAAAGGGAAGCAAAATCTTCCAGTGACTTTTGAAAATATATCTGTACACAAGATGTATACAGCTAATATTAGATTGGAAGGAACCACTGTTGGATAAACCACATTTTACTCTGTCCTAAAATGATGGCACAGTTGCTAGCAGGACTCAGTAAATACTCACAATGAAAAACCAAGCATTTGTTGAGCATCTCCAAATGGTGCAAAATCTGCTCTAGAAGGTATTGTAGGGAGAAAAGAATGTATAAAACATAAATCTCTTTAAACACTATCTTGTTCAGAGAACAAGGCTGAAACTAGAAACAATTACAGAACACTACCATCTATGATTAGAGCTTAATAAATGGCATGGTACAGCTAACAAGTTCAAAAGTAATTAAGAAAAGAAAAATAAGAGAGGTTGTTGCAGGCTAGGGACGTGAAAAAACAAAGAGTGTAGTTTTCAAGCAGACTTTAAAAAGTGACAAGTGTATAAATGGGCAGAACAGAAAAGGAAAAGCGCTCATGCCTGAAAGGAACAGCAGAGGGGAAATAGATGGAAAGTCATTGAAGGCAGAGAAGAGACTAGTACACAGGTGTTTAATGGGGGAAGGGTGGAAGGAAAGAAGGGAGGAAGAATGACTTCTCTATAGGAACAGAAGATTTGTTACAGGGAGTAAAGGGAAGCAACCTGGGATTATTGTATGAAAAGGAGCTTAGGGGGCATTGATTGCCAGTTAAGCTTGATCCAGTAGGTAACCAGCGTGCTCTTAGCAGATGAATGGCATGGCAGGGCCCTGCTTTAAGAAGTATATTCAGGGCTTCCCTGGTGGCACAGTGGTTGGGAGTCCGCCTGCCGATGCAGGGGACACAGGTTCGTGCCCCGGTCTAGGAAGATCCCACATGCCATGGAGCGGCTGGGCCTGTGAGCCATGGCCGCTGAGCCTGCACGTCCGGAGCCTGAGCTCCGCAATGGGAGAGGCCACAACAGTGAGAAGCCCGCGTACCACAAAAACAAACAAACAAACAAAAAAAAAACTCTTAAAAAAAAAAAAAGAAGTATATTCAGCGAACAGAAGATGAATAAATGGGAGGTGATCTAATTCAATGGTTTGTTTTCTTACAAAGGTCCTTATTTTTCTACGTAAATTAGAAAGATCAGGTCTCCTCTGTTGTAATCTCTGATACCTTCGGTGATTGCAAAGAAATTCAGAATCTCAGTTCCAATAGGAATAGTAACATACTTGTTACACTATTTTTATAAGAGTTAAATTAGATTATGTGTGAGAAGTGATTAATATATAGAACGCACTTAGTAAACATCAATTCTCTCCCCATAAACTCTTTGAAGATTCTGTGAATAGTCAAAGATTAGTTATAATTGAGATGCTGAGATTTAGGCAAAGCTGTTACATGGAGCTTCCAAAGCATTATGGAACAATCAAACTTTGTATTTAATCAATCAATGGTCTGATCTTATTTCAGTGTAACCAGTGTAGACCTAGGACTATTGCTCATTCCAAATGGCTTCATGAATGGGTATATTGAATTTTATCTCAAATTTAAATGGGACAAGTTATTATATCACCTCTGTTACATTTTTTTTATTGGAGTATAATTGCTTTACAATGGTGTTAGTTTCTGCTTTACAACAAAATGAATCAGTTATATGTATACACATGTTCCCATATCTCTTCCCTCTTGCGTCTCCCTCCCTCCCACCCTCCCTATCCCACCTCTCCAGGCGGTACCTCTGTTACATTTTTATAAACTTAGATTAAGAAATAGATATAACAAGTATGGGGTTTCCATACATTCATTTGTTCTTTCAAAAATATTTATTGGGACTTCCCTGGTGACACAGTGCTTAAGAATCCACCTGCCAATGCAGGGGACACAGGTTCGAGCCCTGGTCCAGGAAGATCCCACATGCCGCGGAGCAGCTAAGCCCATGTGCCACAACTACTGAGCCTGCGCTCTAGAGCCCATGTGCCACAACTACTGAAGCCCATGCACCTAGAGCCCGTGCTCCACAACAAGAGAAGCCACCGCAATGAGAAGCCCACGCACTGAAACGAAGAGTAGCCCCTGCTCGCCGCAACTAGAGAAAGCCCGCACTCAGCAACAAAGACCCAACACAGCCAAAAATAAATAAATAAATAAATAAATTTAAAAAGAAAAAATTATTGAGCACCTACTAAGTGCCAAGCATTGTTCTGAGCACTGATAATATATCAGTGAACAAAAAGACAAAATCTCATTTACCTTATATTCCAGAGGAAGAAGACAGATAATAAATTAAGTTACAAATAACATATAAGTAAAATAAATAATTAATGAGCAAAATATATATTATGTGAGATGGTGATGTGCAAAGACAAAAACCAAACATATGGGGGACAGTGATTGTAATTTTAGATAGAATGGCCAGGGAGAGATTCTCTGAAAAGATAACATTGGAATAAAACCCTGAAGGAAGCCTGGGAGGGAGCCTTGTAAGGGTCTGGCAGTGCCCTGGTGTGTCTGAAGCATGGTCAGGGTAGCAAGGGCCTAGTGTGCCAGGGTGAGAGGAGTTAAGCTGAGTTCAGAGAGGTAACAGTACAGTTAGGGCCTTGTAAGGCATATCACAGCCAATCTCTGGGTGCATGGCCCTTGCAGAGCAGAAGAGAATAGCAGGACAGTGGCTAGCCTTTGGAGGGCACAGAAAACGGCACCAAGCTCCAACACAGCAACAGCAAGTTTTACTCTTCCAGGGCTACCCCATTTTAAATGGTTTCCTTCAACACCCAGCCTCAGAATCCCCTCTCCCACAGCATACTAGCAGGCAGCAACAATGAGAGACACAATAAAGGAAAAATATCATCGTAGCATTGTACATCAGCAGTCCACAAACTAGCAACGGTACCAAGCCACGCTTTGAGAACCACTATCCTGGACCTGACAGGACACTGTCCAGCAGGCAGGAGGTGTCCACAGGGCAGGAGGTGCCAGCAAGGGCAGATGGTGTCTGCAGGAAGCGCACTTCACAGGCAGCCAATTAGGAGTGCAAACTGGTGAAGGAAAAGGCAACTTGAGGTTTATAAATTAAAACCAATTTCTGAGCTCCTCCCCTCTCCACCCACTGATATAAGAACCAGGCTGTTTGTTTGGACTCTAATTTTCACTGACTACCTGGAAGAGAAATCTGGGCTGGCAATCTCCATCTAGAGTCAGGTAACATTGCTAGAAACTGTCAGAAAGCCTGCTTTCCCCAAAGCAAAGGATTTTTCGTAATTAGTGCTAGTGGCCTAGACACCTGGTCTGCTCCCTCTTCTACACTAGAATCTTTATACTTTAAGTAATTAATAAGGAAATTCCTAATGAGATATAGCCTCCCATTTCCCAGAGACAACCAAAGATAACCATACTGTGGAAACATTTAAAACATTGCCATGTCATTGTTTTCTCTCTAGGCAACCATGGGGATTTAGGAAAAGCTTCCTGTTGACAATTTTGGCACTCATCTAAAAAACAAAAACACTAGAATTCTGTCAACATTTCAACCTAGCAAACTGTCTATTGTTTTGGCATTAAATCAAGTAGAGAAACAGCCGGGATGGTAATGTCACAGGATGGTGAAATGTCACCATTATCGTATGGCAATTTCCTCAACATCCTTGAGTGCAAGATTTTTTTTTCCTCCTACAATGAAGTTTGAACATAGCACTTATTTCCTGGGATAGGTTTAGAAGTTACTGCACCTATACTGGCAGATGAGCGAGCTAGAAGAAGAGAGAGAAAGAGAGAGAGTGAGAAGTTGAGAGAGAGACCATGATTGCAGGCATAAACTGTGCTTTTTTAATTATCTTGAACCTAATGAAGTGTTCACTTTAAGTTGGGAACTTTCCTGCACTAATTACCTTACTTGAGAATTTAATAAAAGCTACCATAACATGATCAGACACCTTTCTAAGTAACTAAATTACTCATGTATAAGTAATTACTTTCCTACTTTTGCAGCTATAAGGTAAATGGACTCAAAACAAAAGAGAATGCACATCAGCTCAAAATCTTATTTCCCTCAACATGAATTGCAAGTGCAAATTTTGAGATCCTACTAACTTAGGATCTTACAACCTAAAACCATAAAGTTTTGGTAAAACTGCTAATTGTGACAAGTTACAGCAATTTTCAGAGTTTTTTAAAATATAATATTTCCGGTAAAAAGAAACTGAGAACTGAAAAAATTACATGTAAACCCTCAAGCTTTTCATTTACCTCAAAAAAGAGATGTTCCTTTTGTTGAAAAACAAAACCTTTTTTTAACCTCAAATTTAAAAACAACAACAAAAAAATACAGGCTCGTAAAATTATAAAAATCAAATTTAAAATTTGAAACAGCAGAGACTTCCTTGATGGTCCAGTGGTTAAGACTCTGTGCTTCCACTGCAGGGGGTACAGGTTCCATCCCTGGTCCGGAAACTAAGATTCCAGCATGCCACATGGTGAGGCCAAAAAAAAAAAAAAATTGAAAGAGCAAAGTAACAAAATATTTATATAACAAACACATTAGGTTCTTAAAACAGGGAAAACAAAACTGGATTCCATCAGGAAGTGAATAAAATTACTTCTCCTACTATTTAGCAAGAGACAAAGCCTTTCCCTACAAATAGATGATCTATGAGTTGAAAACACTCCCTCTCCAAAAAAAAAAAAAAGAGGTACCTGGAAGCTCTAAAAAACCATTCCAAACCTCACTGCAGATAGTTCATGGTACAGTATCATATTTACATTTCCTTGTATTTTCTTATTTCCCTTCTTCTACAGAAAAACTAGATTACAGTGCTCGTCCTTCTAGGGGACTAGAATGTCAGGCAGTACTATAGCGCGAGCTCAGTGATCAAGTCCAGTTTCAGTTTGGTGCTTCTGTCTCTAACAACTGTGTTTCTAGTGGATGATGCTCGCTACAGCTGGGAGGCCAAGCCACTGCCAAGTGCCTCAAGCTGAGAAGCAGCGCAGCCACAGCTGGCGGCGGCCAAAGCGCGCAGCTGGAGGAGCCAGGCGCACCCGCCGCTTTTCCTCCAACTCGGCCCTGAAATCTCCGAGCCCCCTCGCTCTGCTAAAAGGACAGAGGAGCCCTCCCAGCTTGGAGACAATCGCGCAGACCAACAACAAAACTGCCCTTCCGGAAACACTGCACCTCATGCAATTCTCTGCACTCGGGGACCACTCAGTAATAGACCACAGATGCCTGGGAGGCATTTCTCTTCTAGGGAGGTTGCAGCAGCACGTGCGGACTCTCATCAGTTCCTGCGAGGCAGGAAGGCAAGCAACCTCCCTTTTGCAGATAAGAGAGCTAGTATACCGAGCAGCCCCATCACAGGGGACTGGGGACAGATCCAGAACCCATTTCATACGGCACAGGTCTCTGGATTGTCCTGAAGGGAAAGCTACCCCCTTTAGAAATTGTGGGAGGGGGGAAAATACATATATATATATACATACACACACACATATATACATACACACACACATATATATATATACACACACACATCAATATATGTGTGTGTGTAAATATATGTAATTTCCTCATTCCCCCAAACTCTTTCCCAGATTTGCTACCATAAACATACCAAAAGGTTGAAAACAGAGAAGATGGAATTAGAAAAAAACAAGAATTCAAAGAAAATATTTATTGTGTAATGTAGCTGCTTCCCTGCCCCTGCCTCCATTTGCATGTTAATTTTAATGTAGTTTTTAGATTTGCTAGGGTTGGCAGTAATATCACCCACCCGGCTCATGCAGTATTTACTACTTGTACTCCAAAACCTCAGTAAAAATTAGTCTTGTAACGTTTCCTAGGAATTTATTTAATAGTCCCTGAAATAGTGTGTTGGCTACCTTGGACTCCATGATTAACTTGACTTCAAGGCATGAAATTTATTTGTGTTTTGGGGGCATCAGGGTAATTGAAACAGGCTCACAAATCCATAAGCTCCCAAAGCATTAGTTGCAGAGGAAAGATGTCATTATATATTTTTAATGTATGTAGAAACTATTATCATGAATTTTAAAAATGAATTCATTTTCAAGTGTCACTAAATTCATAGTGGCTCTTTGTCATCATATATTTTTCAAGTGATACATTCTAAAAATATAATTACTCTCATGTGGAACTGTGGGCTGGATTTAATGACACACTTCTAATGGAATATAATGGAAATGATGATTTGTGAATTCTGAGACAAACCTACTTAACTTTAACCTAGCATTGCCCAGTCAGAGACTGGTGAATTTGCCTCTCCGGCATCCCTTCTCCCTTTTCTGGATACAAAACCATAACTTTTGATGATTCTCTCAGGGTATTGCTACATGTTTTGGATAGGGCAGAATATATGCCCTCCCACCAGCTGGGATGGGCTTGTACCCCAGGCCTAGCCAATCAGAGCACCCTATCCCAATAGCCTGCAAGTGATTGGTGCAGTGAAAGTCACATGACCCAGGACAGACTAATCAATCTCTTCCCTAAGACTTGATATGGGAATCCTGGAAGAAAGAAAGAGTCTCTTCTTCTTTTGGGATCACAAATTATAAGCCATAGATAAGCCTGGTTTCCAGAGCCCATTTTATCCTGGTTTCATGGAAAGAAATTGCCTGACAAATCCAGTACAGAGAGCAGAGAGCAGGGGAGCAAAGCCAAAAGAAGGAGTAATAGAAAGGCTTAGTGGGTGACACCATTTAAGCACCTGTTGCTGGATCTGTCCCCACTGGACTTAAAGTTATGTGATCAATTCATTATTTTTTGCTTAAATTACTCTAAGTTGATTTTCTGTCTGCAATGAAAGCCTTGCCTAATACTAGAGGTAAAAAACAGTGTTTGTCACTGAAATGGTCTCATTAAAAAAAAAAATTGCTCAAAAATTGAAAAAAATATTGATGATTAACGCACCACAGCATTTTCACACTGTTATCCACTTCCTTCTTCTTAAGCTTTTTCTTTCCCTGATTGCCATGATGGCACACTCTCTTCATTCTTCTCCTAAATCTATGACCATTCCTTCTCTGTCTACCCACTTGCCCCTGAAGTGTGAATGCTCTACATTTCTGTTCTGAGCTGCTTCTCTTCTCTATATACTTCCTCATCTAATTTCACCCATCTTATATCTAGTAGACATGATGAACTGGTCCTCAGCATCCATTCCAACCTCTTCCTAGAGAGCCCACCATTCCACAGAAGCTGGAAAGATAAAGACCACAATTTCCCGACTCCCTTACAACAAGAATTCTGAATCTACACTAGGTTCTTCCAGTCTGATGTACTCCAGTGAAATATTTGGAAGACAAAAGTGAAGTAGGGCCTAGTTTCCTATTGTTTTTGCTGTTGCTGTTGGCAAAGAGGGGTGTGGCAATATGGGGGTTTCAGCAGTGGTGTCCCTGTGGGAAATCACTGATGCCGTGGTATATGGAGAGCTGTAGCAGTCGTGGTTGTGGCGACCTCTTGTTCCCAGGACTGCAGCCACACTGCACATTCTTGAACTCCAAAGCATCAGTGGCAGCCTCCTGATGCCTCACCACCATCCTCTTGGGACCAGATGGACAGTCTGGTGCTGGATATCATTTCTGGAAGCCCACCTCTCCAGCCCTTCCAAAGCTTTTGCAATTCTAGAAAAAACTAGAGGGAGTGTTTGCCACCCAATTTCTCCAGAATTTTCCCCATTGACAACACAGTAAAATAAAACACCTTGTGAATAGCCCATAAGGCTGTGCATTATATAGCCACTAGTTCCCAGGCCAGCCTCATCTCCTGCCCGATTCCTCTTTACCCCTTCACACACTGACAAGCCAGCTCTCCCTATGCCTCTATTATTTGCGTATGATCCTCTGTTTTCTGGCATCTCCCTCTCCTTCTTGATTGCCTGAGAAATGTCTGTGCAGACTTCAGAGACTCCTCCAGAGAAATTAGGCATCTGTTTGTAGGCACCACAGGACTCTATGTTCAACACTTTTAGAACAATCATATTGGTATATTATAATTTTTGTTTTCATGTTTATCTTTCTACTATCATTGAAATTCGTTGAGGGGATGAGTAGTGAATTTTTCTCAGTTTCCCAAGCCTATCATAATATATGATACTTAAATGAATGGAATGGGAATTAAAACCTCCCTCAATTTATGAAATGCTGTAGAGGCTTAAATACATTTCCTTTCAGCTCCATCTCCTGGGAGAAATAAGATCAGAAATAAAACGTTTTCACTTTGAAAAGACAGTACATACACATGAAAACTTTATTAATATCACTCCTTAAATAGCTTCAAGAAAGCCCTCCAACACAGCCAGCACTACTATAAGTCATGTAAAGCCAAGGAAACTTCAACTATTTCCTCAAACCCACACTACCTGGATTCTTCCCCATAACCCAGTCAGCTTTTCCATTCTCTCCTTCAGTTCATGGAAAGGAGACAGGCTACTGTGACAATCTCTCTCTTCTGTTATCCTCAGTGTTTTCTACTTTGTGTGCTCAAATAACTTACAGAATTCTTTTTTAAACCAGATTTAAATGGAGGTGTCCCACATTTGATAACTAGGAGTAAGATGGTGGGCACAGGGAACTCTTAATAAACTTAATAAAAATTAATTTAGTGCAACTACCAGACATCACTTTAGTGAGAGTATTCTTTTCCATACTTGGAGAAGAGTTAAAGCTTACTTGTTAGTGCACAAGTTCAAATGGAAAGAAACAGTGATGTCAGCAGGGCTGCCACACTATTATGGTATATTATGGGTATTTGAACCCTGGTTCACAGACTTTCAGTAAATGAATAGAAGACAGCTGCCCTTACTGATCCTAAATACTTACTTAGAAGGGAGAAAATACCACATGCCAAACAGGAATTGGACTTAGTGGAAGACATTTAAACCTCTTTAAGGAAGAAAGAAAATGTCTGAAGCAAAATCTGTAAGCCCCAGAGGTCCTCAGGGCCAGGAAATACTTAAAACTTCCATCCTCTGAAAGGTACCAAGTGAACAAGGCCATCACCTAAGGCAGTTATTATTGTTGAATCTATACTTTCTGTCTTCTTCATGCCACTGTCATACTCCTGTTTGCCAATATTGACCCAACATTGCTATAGGAAAAAAAAAAAGTCTTTGTTTCCAGATTTTAATTTCCGAGGTAGGCTAACTGCATTCCTTGGTCATGGTTGATGGAAGGAGAATGGTGTGATTCAGTCCTTTGCAGTGGTTTCTATGACTTATCTGGTGACCAATTCTGGAGCTAGCAGGATTTAGCATTAGCCCTTTTAATCTCAGTTGGAAATGCTGTTTAGGGACATCAGATTCCTGGCACACACAACAACAAGAACACACAAAGAAAAGAAAAACAAACTAACAAACCAGAAAATCCTATTAGGAAGCACAGATAAGGAATTTTAGAGCAGAGGTGAAGGTTACTTACAACTTTCCCTGTGAGTTCCTTACATTTACCTACCAGGGTATTATTTTCATTTCTTCTACAGGTTGTATGACCTCCAAGACATTAATTTAATATATGGATTTACCCTTCACCCCAACCCTCAAGCAAATCAGAATTGCCAAAGTTATTTGGGAAGCAATTACTTTTGTTTTTTTAACAAGGGCTCTTTATTTTCCAAGGAAAATAAGTTTCTTCAAATTACAGATTTCATCAGTGAGTTAAAATGTAATGCGTATCTTTTATCTAGTTCTTCAAGTGTGGTCCCTGAACAAGCAACAGCAACCCATCACCAGGAACTTGTTAGAAATGCCAAATTTAAGCCCCACCCCAGACCCATGAAATCATAAACTGGGAGGGTGGGCCCAGCAATCTGCATCTTAACAAGTCCTCCAGGTGATTCTGATGCATGTTAAAGTTTGAGAATCACAGATCCCAAGATAAATATTTTATGGATGGAAATAAGAATTGAAGAGAGAATGAGCTGCCTAACTGCTTAATGCTACAAACACTCCCAGTGACAATGGTTCAAAAGCACTCATGCTGCTATGTCACATTTATCAATTTCCTAAATGCTATTGCTATAGTCATAAGAATTCTATACGCATGTTGGAAGAAAGTTGGAAAGGAAAGAGGTTGAACACTGAATTACTAAAGCTATATATTTTGGGGATAAAGATTTGGGAGATTCTGGGCCCTATGTTTTACCATCAGGATTATCTCCCAGGATCAGTAGGAAGGAATCAAGGAAGAGCTTTGTTTTGGTGTGTGTAAAACAGAGATCCACTTTGACCTTGAAAACCCATGAAAGTCACTTCTGAGTGAGAGCCTAGAACAGTATCTTAGCTTCCTGCTTTTGCTGAGGCCAGTCATGATCCTCTCTAAGGTTCCAGGTCTAAGAACAGGAGACAGCCCCCCTTCTCTTGGCAATAGCATGCTTACTTCTTTTGGGAACTCTTCCCTTCATTTCATCCTGGGTTTAATAACAATGGCTTTTCTCTCCCCTTTGTTCACCTGGACAGATAGATGACTCAGGACTACCCAGAGTCCTTCACTAGGATTATTAGATACTGAAGTAAACAGAACAGAGAAACACTTTGTTTTTCCTTTTGAGATGCTCAGCTGGGGTATTGTAAGCCTGGAGCTGCCCGTTGCCATGTTTCTTGCTACTATTTGCTCTCAGTGAGAAAAAGGCCATCACAGAGAGATAAGCCAAGATAAGAGTGTCATAGTGGTGATGGGGCCCCTAAGGTCTCATATGCTAACAATGATTTAGTCAGCTCTTCAGATTCTAGGTTTTACCCTCCTTCTAGGTCACCCTTTCTTAGCTAGCTTAGTTCATTTTCTGTCACTTGCAACTGAGAGTCCTGACTAGTATAGCATAGTATGAATGATGGAAAAGACTTAAAGATTTAAGTATATTGCCCTAGGTACATGCTTAGTAACCAGAAAAGACAGGATGCCTAGCTCTTCATAGTTAATGTCCAATATATTTTCACTATATCACAGTGAGTTATTACCTTTAAAAAGAAGACTAGGGTTTGTTGAAGTAAATGCATTATGTGGTGACTCGGTTTTCAAATTATATATTAAAACAAAACACAAAAAGTGTGGACCATAAAAGAAAATAATGTTAAATTGGACTTTGTTAAAATTAAGAACTTTTATTCATCAAAAGAAAACACAAATATATTCACACATTTGTCAGAATACGTAAAGACAGATCAATAACAAAAAGACAATTAATGGCTAAAATACTTGAATAGGATTTCATAAAAGAGGCTTCAAAAAGCCCCATAATTATATGGAAAGGTGCTCAACAACATTATTTATCAGGAAAATGAAGACTAAAACTATAATGAGATACTACCAGACATTCACCAAAATGACTAAACTTAAAAACACTGACAATATCACATATTGGCACAAATATAGAGGAACTAAGGCTCTCATACATTGCTGGTGGGAAGGAAAATTAGTACCACCTCTTTGGAAAAACATCTGGCAGCAAGTGCTAAAGCTAAATCATGTCTACCTCATGAATGTGCAATCCTAATTCCAGCCGTATCTACCAAAAAAAGAATGAGTACATATGTCCATCAGAAATCATAGCAGACATTCATAAACTGGAGAAATGAAAATAAAATAAATACCCATCAAGATGAGAATAATATCAGTAGAATACTACACAGCAATAAAAAAACAGGCAAACCAAGCTGTGGTGAGAGAACTAAGAATGGTGATGAAACCAAGAGGGACCCTGTGGGGCCCTCCCAAGTACAAAAACCTTTCTGTGTCCCCTTTTTCTCATTTGTAGGAAAAAGATTTCACCCTCCTAGACCTTCCCTGAGTACCAAAGTGCAGATTCAGGCAGTTACTAATTAGCAGAGTGAGGGAATGCAGAAACAAAGGAAAGGCAGTCAAAAAATAACAGTGTAGCCATGGGGCAAGGTCCTGGGTCCTCCTCAAGGGATATACATAACAATTTGATACATATCTCTGAGTTTTTCTACAGGTACCAGAAAGCTGGTGACTGAGGTTCCTGGAACACCACGCCATTACCTCACCACCAGCCACTCAGAAGAAGGACTCTCACACACACACACACACACACACACACACATCCTGTGGCTCTCCTCCCAAATTTGCTTTTAAAAACTGTTTCCTGAGGAGTTTGGGCTTTTTGAGCATGAGCTGCCCATTCTCCTTGCTTGGCCCTTGCAATAAACCCTTCTCTGCCCCAAACTCCAACATTTTTTATTTGGCCTCACTGTGCATTGGGTACAAGAACTTGGGTTTGACGGCAGTGGTAACCTCTGAATGGAGGAAAATTAACTGGAAAGAAACAAGAGGGAATTTTTTTAAAATCTTGCTTTATATCTTAGTCCAGGCAGTAGCTACACAAGTATATACATATGTAAAATTTCACTGAATTGTGTATGTAAGAGTTATATACTTTCCTATCTGTGCACTATACCTCATCTAAGGTGGGGGGAAAAAGAATATATTAAGAAAATGCTACAAACATATCCTAATTCTCCATGTTTTATAATTTTAAAAGCATTCCTCAAAGATTCCAGAACACAGGAGCCCAAAAGGGAATAGAATTGAGATCATTTCTAATGGAGGGTCTGTGTGATACAACTGTGAAGCTCACATCTTCACCTGGCTAAGCTGTGAAACACAAAAGAGTTTAGGAAATATCTGAGTGTATTTCAGAGTTGTGTGGGGACAAGATGTGATAAACTGATGAGCAGAAATAATTTACACATTGTTAAATCACCTTTCTTGAGCCACAAAATCCCCCTAAGTCGAATTTATATTCTCCTTAGAAATAGGGGAAAATAAAACTCATCTCATCCAGCCTTATAAGTCCTCCTTATGAACTATATATACTGGTGAACTCTGTTTTGAGGAATACTGTGTTATTAAATTACTATTTAATTGAATAAATATATCCACCTCTTCCAAAACCACCCTCAAGTAACATTTTCTCTGTATTTTCAAATTACCTTAGAATAATCCATAAATGGCAGAGCATTAGTAAACTAGCATACACAGCAGTCTTATTATTTCTAGCTAATCATTAAAGTACAATAAACATGACAAAAAGCATGTCTAGGTAAATATACACACTCACAAATAATATCCAATCTCTTTCCAAACCTCCTGCGTGCTGACCTTATCAACCCAATTAGATGGTTACCCATTTCCAAAGCAAAGTTAAAGACAGTAAACAAATCATTGAGAAAAATGAGCAAAGGTTAGCTTCCTGGAGAATTGTTCTTACAATAAGTGTATGATTTTTGTCAATTTGTTTTGAGAAGTGACAAGTGCTACTGGAATAATTTGATCTATGCTTGTTTCACTGACGTAATCTAGTGGCTGCTGTTGAATGTAACATTTCAGAACTGGAAGGAGCTTTAGGAATAATTTAATTCTTCTTCCTCATCCAAGAAGTGAGAAAACTGAGGCCCGAGAGTTTTAATTACTTGCCCGAGTCAAGGTACACCTAAGTTTCTTTACAAATGTAATTTAGAATCTGTGAGCTCTAAAGTCTAAATGAAAAAATAAATATATTTCACAAGGGAAATTTTAGTTTGCAAAGTGTAAGGAACTTACCATTCTAGTCCTTCTCCATTGATACATTGGCACGGTCCTTAAGTTAACATCATGAAATACAGACCAGTGATTCTACACCTCAAAAATAATGAGAGTCTAAACTAAAGCAGGGGCTCTGGAAATGGCAAGGAAAGGATATTTTAAAAATATAAGTCATGGAGGAGGATGACTC
The DNA here is from genome assembly GCF_003031525.2 of Neophocaena asiaeorientalis asiaeorientalis. Taxonomy (NCBI): domain Eukaryota; kingdom Metazoa; phylum Chordata; class Mammalia; order Artiodactyla; family Phocoenidae; genus Neophocaena; species Neophocaena asiaeorientalis. The sequence goes on along the minus strand of NW_020175221.1, from coordinate 3,159,801 downwards.
CTCAGTTCCCTGGTTGATGGGATATTGTGATAGTCTTCAATCTCACTTCCTACCTACATTCATCCATCTTTCTAAATCATTTTCAGAATGATCTTCCAATACAATCCTCATTGCCTACCTTAATCGAGTTCCCTGGAGGCAAATGCTGACACTAAGTGTCATATGAGAGTCATCTATTAGTAAGAGTGGAAAATCAAGGAAGCAGGAAGAGGAACAGGGAAAGGAAGGAGGTCAGGCAAGGCTGCAAGATAAAAGCATATCCACAGAGGGTAACACTGCTTCACAAATGCAAGGGCCTCTGGAGACAGTGGAAGTCAGGGCACTCATAGTGTGTTTGTAGATCCCTGGGGTCTAAGAACCATGCATTACTGGTGTATGATGAGATAAGGTGCTTGCAGGTAAGTCACTAAGCCCACTGTTTACTTCAGCTGACATTGCTTTCAAAGAACTCTTTCTTTATGAAGGAAGCAGTGTATAGGTTTACGTTCTGCCACAAGTTTACCCTCTCCTGAATGGTAAGAAGTTTGTGGAAAAATCACACCTCAGAATTGTCCTGATCAGGGGGGAGGAAGCAGAATTATTTACATACCATCACCATCAATCAGTGCTTAAGGACTGTGCTCTGGGGATGTGAAGTGAAAATTCCCAGGCATTGCCACATCTTGGCAAGGGGAGGGAGGAGCTCAAGCAGCCTGACAGCAGCTTGTCCACAAGGAGATACATGTGATAGAGGTTTGCTGGGAGTAATACTACATGGGTATATGTGAAAGGTAAAGGACTCCAAGGTGATGAGTGAAGAACACAGACATCATTTGCTAAATTGCCTAGAAAGTCCACACTTTGTCTTAGAGCATGATGCCTTGCTACATCTGCTCTCCATCTTTTCAGTTTCATCTCTAATTACATCCTATCCCCTTCTGCCTCACTCTACACCAGTGGTTTTCAATTTTGCTTACACATTGGGATCATCTGGGAGGTTTTTAGACCTACTGATGCCTGCGCTCTACACCCAGATGTTCTGGGTTTATTGGTCTACACTGGGTTTTTTAAATTCACCCTTAGGTGATACTCTTGTGCAGCCAAGATTGAGAACCACTGCTCTAAACTTTTTTATTAAACTACTTGCAATTCCATGAGTTTGACATTGCGAGGCTTTGCTTGCCATGCCATGAACACTGCAGAAAAAATCCTTCCCCATCTTTGCCTTTTGAAATCCAATTGACATTTAAAATGCTATTCGTTCTTCAAGGTTCAATTCAACTGCCATTTTCTCAATTACAAGGGTTAAGAAACACATGATCAAAGTGTTCAAAATACTTAGCACCCAACCAAAGTATGGTGAAATGTCCTTTTATACGTTACTGGTAGATATACACAATACTTTCACCACTTAGGTGAAAAACCTTTATGTACAACTCCGTTTAGGTTGTATCCTAAATGTCCATCACTAACAAAACAGTTACATAAACCATGTCATAGTCCTACAATGAAATATAAAAATTGAAAATGACACTTTAAAAGAATTTTTAATAGTCTGGGGAACTATTTATACTGTCACCAATCAACCATACATACACATAATCAGTTTATAAAATCTCATATATGAAACATTATTATCTACTTTCAAAAATGTATGAAAGATTGGAAAATAGACCAAAAAAGAAATAAATCAACAATTATTCCAAATGATGGGACTATTAATACAAAAATAATATCATTAAAATTACCTACAATGACTGTTTTGACTTATTAAAAAATTAATACTTTTCCCGTTAATATTTCCCCATTCTGTATTAATTTCTCTCATCAATTTTAACATATCTTTCGTTTATATTTCTCTTGTGACCCTTGGATTATACCTTGTATTTTTTATTGAGGTATCATTTGTCAACAGTGAAATCTTCAGAACATAAGTGCGTTGCTGAATTGCTTTTTACAAATTTGTCAGAAGAGTTTCATTACCCAGAAAGCTTTTTTATAGCCATCCCTAGTCAATCTACCTCCCACCCTGTGAGAAGCAACCACTGATCTGATTTATATCACCTTAGGCAAGTTTTGCCTATTCTAGAATTGCATATAAATGGAATCATACATTATGGACTTTTTCCTCTCTTACTTAGAATAATATTTTTGTGATTTATTAATATTTTTGCATTTATTAGTAGCTGGTTCCTTTCTATTGCTGAGTCGAACCCAGTGTGAATATACCAGCTTGTTTATCCAGACTCCTGCTGATGAACATCTGGGCTGTTTCCAGTTTGAATATTGTAAATAAACTCCTACGAACATTCTTGTATAATGTTTTTGTGGATGTTTGTTTTTATTTCTCTGGGATAAATACCTACATGGCAGATGGCCTCCAAGATGGTACCCAATGATCCTTGCTTCCTCGTATCCAACCTCTTGTGTAGTCACACCCCACATACACGCATTTACACCACCCACTGAATAGGGCTACTCTATGCAATCAATAAGATATTGCAAAAATGTATGGAGTACCACTTTTAAGACTAGGTCATACAAGCTGTCTCCTTGATCTCAGATCATTCACTCTGGAAGGACACCAGCTTCCAGGAGGACACTCAAGCAGCAATACGGTGGGATCCAAGGGGTAAGGAACTGAAGTCACTTGCCAGCCACCATCCTCAACTTGTCAGTCATGTGAGTATGCCACATTCGAAACAGAGCCTCCAGCCCCATCCAGCCTTCAGGTGACTATGGTTCTGGCTGTATTAACTGAAACCTCATGAGAGACCCTGAGGCAAACCACCCAACTCAGCCCACTCTGAATTCCTGACCCTCAGAAACTGTATGAGATGATAAGTGTTTATTGTTGTTTAAGTCATTAAGTTGTGGTAATTTGTGAAATAGATAATGGATACAATCTAGAAGTGGAATTTTTGGATCATAAGATAAATTTATATTTAACTTTTAAAGGGATACTGAGAGTTTTCCAAAGTGGTTGTGCCATTTTACACTTGCAGAATTACAGTTGTTCCATATCTTTGCCGATATTTGGTATCACCAGTCTTATTTGTTTTAGCCATTTTAGTAGGTATGCAGTGGCATTTCATCAGGGTTTTAATTTAGATTTCACTCATATGAAATTACATTGAGCATTTCATATGCTTTACTGTGTGCCTTATATTTTATGTATTGTTTTATTTCTTCCAATTTCATTGAGATATGATTGACATAGGGTACCATATAAGTTTGAGGTATATAGCATAATGATTTGACTTACATACATCATGAAATGATTATCACAATAAGTTTACTTTCATAGATACAAAAGAAAAGAAAAAGAAAAAAAGCACTTTATGTATTGTTTATGCTCCTTTCACAAGACCAGAGAGGCATCTACCATGGAGCTTGGTTCTAATCAGGGGGGTGGTCCTAAACACTAATTTGTTCACTAGTGAACAAATGAGCAGGTTTTTCCCATCAAAACTTAGGAACAGAGATAACCCAGAGCTGTTTCAAACATAGGAGTTGTAAATTGTACAAGATAATTGTATAGCTCAATTACTAGGTAGTAGAAATTTATAATGCGATTTTAAAAGCTTCCCTTCCTTTAATTTCCTAAGAGAAAAATGTGTCACACTTCTCCTTTCTTATTTATTGAGATTTTTCTTGCTCAGTGCACCTGGCATTGCACTGAAAGTCTTACAGGATTAGATGGAAATAGAGTGACCCTCTTAGGCAGAACATTGAGGCAACAGGGAGACATAAGTTAAATTAGTAAAATCGACACATGATAAATTAAATTTGCTATCTGAAGAAACAACCCTTAAGAGACATTATGTTACAAAGCCAGAAACAGGCAGTACATAAGCATGACCTAATTAACAGTATAAACATATCTGTAGATTAAACTTGCCATTACTGGTGGAATGGTCTCATTAGAAGGAGATACAATGCAACCAGGGAGCCAGAATTTTCTATAATTTATTTAGTATGTATAGAAGAGAACAATGCTGACTGGGGGTCAGAGGACAGCATGAGAATTCTAATCACTAAAGAGGTGTCCTCTATTGTGGGAAAGACGTGGGGCATCAGTGTGTCACCATGGCCTAAATAACAGAACTTCTCCTTTTACCTTTGTTCAGACCCATGATAACCAAATAGCCTGATGACTAATTTAGCTTCTCAGCAAGACTATACACTGGAGTAGACCCGAGTGTTCTGATTGCAACAAAAGAAACAGTTCCCACTGTAAAGAATAAATGGACGCAGGAAGAGATGTGCTAATCAGATAATCAGCATATTCTAATGGGCTTGCCGGTAGTGTTTCACATATTTAATTAATATGACAGATATTGATTTCACAAGTTGCAGTTGTGCTAAAAAAAAAAACTGGTTTCATTTTTCTATGATGACTTAAATCCTATCTTAAACCCTATTTTTCCTAGTGGCAAATAACCAACTTAGTCACTTCAAGATATTTTTCAGTCAAATCATGGTTTCCTCTGTCATATGAGGATTTTCCCAGTGATATCAAGGTTCCCCGATGTGTGTTTATTTAAGACTTGGAGAATGGGTGGCAGGCAGGGCCACCATGATTTATAATTCTAAAAACCCAATTGTGAACATATAAATGTTTGTTTTTTTTTTTTTTTGTGGTACACGGGCCTCTCACTATCGTGGCCTCTCCCATTGCGGAGCACAGGCTCCAGACACGCAGGCTCAGCGGCCATGGTTCTCGGACCCAGCCGCTCCATGGCATGTGGGATCTTCCCAGACCGGGGCACGAACCCACGTCCCCTGCATCGGCAGGAGGACTCTCAACCACTGCGCCATCAGGGAAGCCCCTAAATGTTTGCTTCTTGCTCAACCTTTGTCCCTGCTAATGTTCACTGCAAATGAGTAAATGAATGGGTTTTTTTCTGTCAATACCGAGGAATAAAAGTCCCGCCTCATGAGGTCTTTTGAAGGTAGGGACTGCATTATCATCTCCACACAGGTCAGCCTGTAAATCCAAAAGGCTTCTTCAGGTCAAAGTTAAGACGATTCATCCACCTGCTTCTATATAATTCTAAGGGCATATGAAGAGGTATGTACTGGTTATCTACTGTGATGGAGCAAACCACCCAAAACTTAATGGCTTACAACAATAATCATTTTATTATGTTTATGACATGTGGGTCAGATCTTCAAGGGCTGGGCAGGTTGTTTCTTCTGCCTCCCCTAGGATCATTTGGTGCTGTATGGCTGGTGTCTGGACAGGCTGGAAGTCCAACATAGTTTCACTCACACGCCTGTTGCCTTGGTGGAAAGAGATGGCAGACTGGGCTTAGCTGGGCCGCTTTCCCTATCCAAGTAGTCTCAAGACTTCTCTAAATAGGCTTTCCAGAAAGATGATCAGACTTCATACAACTGGCTTTCCCCTGAGGGAAAATTCTAAGAGACCCAAGTGAAAGCTGCAAAACTTCCTATTACCTGGTCCTAAAACTCACAGAAGGGGCTTCCCTGGTGGCGCAGTGGTTGAGAGTCCGCCTGCCGATGCAGGGGACACGGGTTCGTGCCCCGGTCCGGGAAGATCCCACGTGCTGTGGAGCAGCTGGGCCCATGAGCCATGGCCACTGAGCCTGCGCATCTGGAGCCTGTGCTCCGCAATGGGAGAGGCCACAACAGTGAGAGGCCCGCGTACCACACAAAAAAGAAAACCTCACAGAAGGCATTTGGCGCCACCAGAGCTCCCACGATCCAAGCACTCATACCACCTTTGTGCCCTGTCCTCACTGGGGCACACCCAAGAGCTCCAAGGCAGCCTCAGGACCAGACTCCTGGGGGGAACCACATGCAGAGGTGGGGATAAAACCAAAGCTGAACCCCAGGGCTGGAGCAACTAGGAAGAAGATCGAAAATCTTTCCATCAGCTGTACAAGCTGCAGGTTAAATCCCCACAATCAGCTAGCTAGACCCTGCATCTATGGAATATCTGAGTAGACAATGAGTGTTCCCACAAGTGAAATCATTCCAGCTCTGGGAGCTGTGGACTTTGGGGACAAGCACATGCAGGAATTGGGCCAGATCAGAGCCTGAGTGGTCCCCACAGGGCTCACAGCAGGTCCAGAGACCAGCCTAGAAGCAGAGGAGAGCCTCTTAGGGAGATGGAGGTGGGCTGTGGCTCATGGTGCATGCAAGGACACTTTCAGCTGAGACCCCAGGGAAATATCATTATTACTATTAATTTTACTATGTTTTGATTCATTCTGTTGTTGGTCCTTGTATTTTTTCTTTCTTTCTTTTTTTGTTTTTTGCTGTTGTTTTAGCTTTTTTTTTTTTTTTTAGTCTTTTGGGACCTTTGTGTTCTATAATATAATTTTATTTTTTTAATATACTTCTATTTTTACTTTCATTTTCTGTTGTTCTGTGTTCTTTTTCCCTTATTCTTTTCTTCTTCTTTTTCTTTAATATATTTATTATTTTTTTTTATATTTCCATTTCTATTTTGCTTTTCTGTTGTCCTGTGTTTTTTCCCTTTTTAATTTTATTATTATTTTTTTAAATCATTTTTATTAGTTTGCTCTGTTTCCTTGCTTTATTCTTCAGTTGGCACACTGCTTTGGTTTTGTTTTTAGGTTTTGTGTTTTTGTTAGTTTTGATCCTAATTGGTTTTGTTTTTTGGGTTCTTCTATTTGTCTGGTTGTTCTTTTCTTTTCATTTTATTTGGTTCTGTGTTTGTTTCTTGTGTGTGTGTGTGTGTGTGTGTGTGTGTGTGTGTGTGTGTTTCCTTGTTGCTGTTTTTGTTTGTTCAATTTTGTTTTTACCATTTCTCTGGGGTTTTGTTTGTCTTTCTTTTTTCTTTAATTTATTTTCTATTTTATTTTTTCAATATTTCTATCTTTACGTTGCTTTTCTGTTGTTCTGTCTTCTTTCCCCTTTCTCTTTTTCTTTTTTTTTAAATCACTTTAGTCAGTTTGTTTTGTTTCTTTGCTTCATTCTTCAGTTGGCACTCTGCTTTGGTTTTGTTTTTTGGTTTTGTGTTTTTGTCAGTTTTATTTTTAATTGTTTGATTTCATTCTTCGGTTCTTTTGTTTGGTAGTTCTCTTGCTTTTTGATTTACTTGGTTCTGTTTTTGTTTCCTTTGTGTGTGTGTGCGTTTCCTTGTTTCTGTTTTTTTTTGTTTGATTTTACGTTTTACCATTTGTCTGGGATTCTATTAGTCTTTTTAATCTTCTTTATTGCCTGGATGAGTGACTTGGGGATCTTGGTTCCTTGACTGGAAGTCAGGCCTGAGGCTCTGGGGTGGGAGCACTGAGTTCAGGATGCTGGACCACTAGAGGATTCCTGGCCCCAGGGAAGATTAATAGCTGAGAGTTCTCACAGATGCCTGTATCTGAATCCAAGACCCAGCTCCACCCAACTGCCAGCAGCTCACAGCGCTGGATGCCTCACACCAAATAACAAACAAGACAGGAACACAAACCCATCCATCAGCAAATAGACTACCTAAAGTCAACTAAGCTCACAGACAGCCCAAAAGACACCACCTGACACAGCGCTGCTCATCAGAGGGAAAAGACTCAGCTCCAGCCACAAGTACACAGGCACCAGTCCCTCCCATCAGGAAGCCCAAGCAAGCCATTGGACAAACCTCACCCCTGGGGGCAGAGAACAGAAGCAAGAGGAACTAAGACCCTGCAGCCTAGGGAAAGGAGACCTCAAACACTGTAAATTAGACAAAATGAGAAAACAGAAAAATATCTTGCAGGCAAATGAGCAAGATAAAAACCCACAAGAACAAATAAATGAAGAGGAAATAGGCAAACTACCTGAAAAATAATTCAGAGTAATGATAGTAAAGATGATTCAAAATCTCAGAATTAGAGTAGCAAAAATATAAGAAACATTTAACAAGGACCTAGAAGAACTAAAGAGCAAACAAACAGTAATGCACGACACAATAACTGAAATTAAAAATACTCTAGAAGAAATCAATAGCAGAATAATTGAGGCAGAAGAACAGATAAGGGACCTGGAAGATAGAATGGCAGAAATAACTGTCACAGAGCAGAATAAAGAAAAAAGAAGGAAAAGAATGGAGGACAGTCTCAGAGACCTCTGGGACAACATTAAGCACACCAACATTTAAATTATAGACATCTCAGAAAAAGAAGAAAGAAAGAAAGGTTCTGAGAAAATATTTGAAGAGATTATAGTTGAAAACTTCCCCAACATGGGAAAGGAAATAGTCAAGTCCAGGAATGCAGAGAGTCCCATACAGGATAAACCTAAGGAGAAACATGCCAAGACACATATTAATCAAACTAACAAAAATTAAACACAAAGAAAAAATATTAAAAGCAGCAAAGGAAAAGCAGCAAATAACATATAAGGGAATCCCCATAAGGTTAACAGCTGATCTTTCAGCAGCAGCTCTGCAGGCCAGAAGGGAATGGCAAGATATATTTAAAATAATGAAAGGGGAAAACCTACAACCAAGATTACTCTACCCAGCAAGGATCTCATTCGGATTTGACAGAGAAATTAAAAACCTTACAGACAAGCAAAAGCTAAGAGGATTCAGCACCACCAAACCAGCTTTACAACAAATGCTAAAGGAACTTCTCTAGGCAGGAAACACAAGAGAAGGAAAAGACCTACAAAAGCAAACCCAAAACAATTAAGAAAATGGTAATAGGAGCATACATATCAATAATTATCTTAAATGTAAATGGATTAAATGCCCCAACCAAAAGACAGACTGGCTGAATGGATACAAAGACAAGACCTGAGGGACTTCCCTGGTGGCATAGTGGTTAAGAATTCGCCTCCTAAGGCAGGGGACGCAGTTCAATCCCTGGTCAGGGAACTAGATCCCACATGCATGCTGCAACTGAGAGTTTGCATGCCACAACTAAGGAGCCCACTGGCTGCAACTAAGGAGTCCACCAGCCACAACTAAGACCTGACACAACCAAACATAAATAAATAAAATTTTTAAAAAAACCAAGACCCATATATATGCTATCTACAAGAGACCCACTTCAACCTAGGGATACATACAGATTGAAAATGAGGGGATGGAAAAAGATATTCCATGCAAATGAAAATCAAAAGAAAGCTGGAGTAGCAATACTCATATCAGATAAAATAGACTTTAAAATAAAGATTATTACAAGAGACAAGAAAGGATACTACATAATGATCAAGGGATCAATCCAAGAAGAAGATATAACAACTGTAAATATCAATGCACCCAACACAGGAGCACTTCAATACATAAGGCAAATGTTAACAGCCATAAAAGAGGAAATGGACAGTAACACAAAAATAGTACTAGGGGACCTTAACACCCCACTTAAACCAATGGATGGATCACCCAAACAGAAAATAAATAAGGAAAAATAAGCTTTAAATGACACATTAGATGAGATGGACTTAATTGATATTTATAGGACATTCCATCCAGAAACAAGAGAATACACTTTCTTCTCAAAGTGCACACGGAACATTCTCCATGATAGATCACATCTTAGGTCACAAATCAAGCCTCAGTAAATTTAAGAAAACTGAAATCATATCAAGCATCTTTTCCAAACACAATGCTAAGAGACTAGATATCAATTACAGGGAAAAAAACTGTAAAAAATACAAACACATGGAGGCTAAACAATACACTTCTAAACAACCAAGAGATCACTGAGGAAATCAAAGAGGAAATCAAAAAGTACCTAGAAACAAATGACAATGAAAACACGATGACCCAAAACCTATGGGATGCAGCAAAAGCAGTTCTAAGAAGGAAGTTTATAGCAATACAATCCTACCTCAAGAAACAAGAAAAATCTCAAATAAACAACCTACACTTACACCTAAAGCAATTAGAGAAAGAAGAACAAATATACCCAAAACTTAGCATAAGGAAAGAAATCATAAAGATCAATCAGAAATAAATGAAAAAGAAATGAAGGAAACAATAGCAAAGATCAATAAAACTAAAAGCTGGTTCTTTGAGAAGATAAACAAAATTGATAACCCATTAGCCAGACTCATCAGGAAAAAAAGGGAGAAGACCCAAATCAATAATTAGAAACAAAAAAGAAGTAACAACTGACACCACAGTAATAAAAAAGAATCATGAGAGATTACTACAAGCAACTATATGCCAATAAAATGGACAACCTGGAAGAAATGGACAAATTCTTAGAAAAGTACAATCTTCCAAGACTGAACCAGGAAGAAACAGAAAATACAAACAGACCAATCACAAGTACTGAAATTGAAACTGTGATTAAAAATCTTCCAACAAACAAAAGCCCAGGACAAGATGGCTTCACAGGCGAATTCTATCAAATACTTAGAGAAGAGCTAACATTTTTCCTTCTCAAACTCTTCCAAAATATAGCAGAAGGAGGGATACTCCCAAACTCATGCTATGAGGCCACCATGACCCTGATGCCAAAACCAAACAAAGTGTCACAAAAAAAGAAAATTACAGGCCATATCACTGATGAACATAGATGTAAAAATCCTCAACAAAATACTAGCAAACAGAATCCAACAGCACATTAAAAAGATCATACACCATGATCAAGTGGGGATTAGCCCAGGAATGCAAAGATTCTTCAATATATGCAAATCAATCAATGTGATACACCATATTAACAAACTGAAGAATAAAAGCCATACGATAATCTCAATAGATGCAGAAAAACCTTCTGACAATATTCAACACCCATCTATGATAAAAAATCTACAGAAAGTGGGCACAGAGGGAACCTATCTCAACATAATAAAATCCATATATGACAAATCCACAGCCAACATCATTTGCAATGGTGAAAAACTGAAAGCATTTCCTCTAAGATCAGGAATAAGACAAGGGTGCCCACTCTCACCAATATTATTCAACATAGTTTTGGAAGTCCTAGCCATGGCAATCAGAGAAGAAAAAGAAATAAAGGAATCCAAACTGGAAAAGAAGAAGTAAAACTGTCACTGTTTGCAGATGACATAATATTATACATAGAAAATCCTAAAGATGCCACCAAAAACCACTAGAGCTAATCAATGAATTTGGTAAAGTAGCAGGATACAATATTAATGCACAGAAATCTCTTGCATTCCTATACACTAACAATGAAAAATCAGAAGGAGAAACTAAGGAAACACTCCCATTTACCACTGCAACAAAAAGAATAAAATACCTAGGAATAAACCTACCTAAGGAAACAAAAGACCTGTCTGCAGAAAACTATAAGACACTGATGAAAGAAATCAAAGATGATACAAACAGATGGACAGATACACCATGTTCTTGGATGGGAAGCATCAACATTGTGAAAATGACTATACTACCCAAAGCAATCTACAGATTCAATGCAACCCTTATCAAACTAGCAATGGAATTTTTCACAAAACTAGAACAAAAAATTTCACAGCTTGTATGGAAACACAGTAGACCCCAAATAGCCAAAGCAATCTTAAGAAAAATGGAGGTGGAGGAATCAGGCTCCTGGACTTTAGACTATACTACAAAGCTACTGTAATCAAGACAGTATGGTACTGGCACAAAAACAGAAATATAGATCAGTGGAAAAGGACAGAGAGCACAGAGATAAACCCATGCACATTTGGTCAACTTTTCTTTGACAAAGGAGGCAAGAATATACAATGGAGAAAAGACAACCTCTTCCATAAGTGGTGCTGGGAAAACTGGACAGCTACATGTAAAAGAATGAAATTAGAACACTTCCTAACACCATACACAAAAATAAACTCAGAATGGTTTAAAGACCTAAATGTAAGGCCAGACACTATAAAACTCTTAGAGGAAAACATGGGCAGAACACTTTATTACATAAATCACAGCAAGATCCTTTTTGACCCACCTCATAGAATAATGGAAAGAAAAACAAAAATATACAAATAGGACCTAATGGAACTTAAAAGCTTTTGCACAGCAAAGGAAACCATAAACAAGACAAAAAGACAACCCTCAGAATGGGAGAAAATATTTGTAAATGAAGCAACTGGCAAAGGATTAATCTCCAAAATTTACAAGCAGCTCATGCAGCTCAATATCAAAATAAACCAAAAACCGAATCCAAGAATGGGTGGAAGACCTAAATAGACATCTCTCCAAAGAAGATATACCGATTGCCAACACACACATGAAAAGATGCTCAACATCACTAATTATTAGAGAAATGCAAATCAAAACCACATTGAGGTATCACCTCACACTGGTCAGAAAGGCCAACATCAAAAAATCTAGAAATAATAAATGCTGGAGAGGGTGTGGAGAAAAGGGAACCATCCTGCACTGTTGGTGGGAATGTAAATTGATACAACCACTATGGAGAACAATAGTATGGAGGTTCCTTTAAAAACTAAAAATAGAAGTACCATATGGCCCAGCAATCCCACTACTGGGCATATACCCTGAGAAAGCCATAATTCAAAAAGATACATGTACCACAGTGTTCATTGCAGCACTATTTACAATAGCCAGGATATGGAAGCAACTTAAATGTGCATCGACAGATGAATGGATAAAGATGTGACACATATATACAATGGAGTATTACTCAGCCATAAAAATAAACAAAATTGGGTTATGTGTAGTGAGGTGGATGGAACTAGAGTCTGTCATACAAAGTCAGAAAGAGAAAAACAAATACCGTATGCTAACGCATATATATGGAGTCTAAAAAAACAGTACTCATGAACCTAGTGACAGGGCAGGAATAGACGCGGATATAGAGAACAGACCTGAGGACACAGGGGGGAAGCATATGCTGGGACGAGGTGATAGAGTAGCATCAATATATATACACTACCAAATGTAAAATGGATGGCTCGTAGAAGCTGCTGCATAGCACAGGGAGATCAGCTTGATGCTTTGTGATGACCTAGTGAGGTGGGATAGGGAGGGTGGGAGGGAGACGCAGGAGGGAGAAGATATGGGGATATATGTATACATATAGCTGATTCACTTTTTTGTACAGCAGAAACAAGACAACACTGTAAAGCAATTATACTCCAATAAGGATGAAATAAATAAAACTCACAGAAGCTCACTTCTAGTATGTTCCATTTGTCCACCAAGCTACTAGATTAGCCCACATTCAAGAAGGGAATTCGTCTTTGTTTCTTAATGGGAAGTAGCAAAAAATTTGTGGCCACTTTTAATTTGGGTTCGGGAGGAAAATGGCAAGATTTTTCCAAACTGCTCTGGGGATCATAAGAAACTCAAGCAGTTTAACTCAAACTCTAGTGACCTTGACACACCACATCACGTCATGCTATATTATCATACCTACTCAACTGGTATAATACCATCCCAGCATATGAGGAAATCCCACTTGTGAAACAAGTCACAGCTCCTCACTGCTCTTGGACTTGTATCACCACCTCCTCAGGGCTCAGTTTTGGAGTAGGCTGCAGAGCAGAGAACTTCTTTTCAGGGAATAACTCCATTTCCATCTTCCCTAGCTCATTTTTCTACCCAAGGCAAGAGAATCTTTATACTTATCCAACAACCAGGACAAACCAGGGCTTGACTGAATGAATTTTCTTACTTGCCTGGTATTTATGATAGGGCTTGAAAATTCAAACTTCAAAGACTATTTAAAAACTTTTTTTGTCTGTGGTCTACTGAAGCCTCCCTTCTCTGAGTCATGGAGACCAAGATCTAGGTTGAAGAGGCAAATAGAATTATAGGTAAAAGGGATTGCATGAGGAAAAAATCACCTCATTAATTACTTCAGAATAATTTTTGTCACTTTTATAAATGGGGCTTCTGGCTGTTCCATTAGTCACTCATGAGTTTGTTCAATTCCTTCTCTCAGAGACTTGAGCTGATTAAATCTGGGAGCAATGATAAAAGTGAATCACTAGGCCTGCAAATCTGAGAACCCAACTCCTCACTACATTGAATTCTAACAAGGGCACTCTTTGGGGCTGTACTTCATAATAACAGTAATTAAAAGCTACCTTTTATTTAAGTTGTACCTAACACTGTCCAAATTGCTTCACACATATTACTTTATTTAAATACAATAAAAACCCTATAAGATAGGTCAGATTATTATTTCCATTTTACAGATGAAGGAACTGAGGCACAGAGAGATTAAGCACTTTGCCGGAGGTCATACAGTTAAAGGGGTAGTCTAATCTAGGTAATCTGGCTTTAGAGTTCATGCTCTTAATCACTGTGCTATTGACTCTTCAATGTTTGCTTTAAAACTGCAACAAAATACAGTAAGTGCCCTACATACAAACCTTCAAGTTGTGAACTTTCAAAGATGCGAACATGCATACCATTAATGTCAGGCATGAGTGAAACTGCAGCTTGCCCTGTCTCCTACTGCTGATGATCCTTCAGCTCTACCATCCTTCTCTCCCTCCTCCAGTCAGTAAATCTTCTTGCCTGTTCACTCAATGCCAGTCCCCGTATGCCAGCTGTTGTACTGCACTACTGTACTTTTCAAGGTACTGGACTGTAAGATTAAAAATGTTTTATTTTCTGTGTTTGTTTGTTTTTATGTATTATTTGTGCGAAAAGTATTATAAACCTATTACAGTACAGTACTATATAGACAATTGTGTTAGTTGGGTACCTAGGCTAACTTTGTTGGACTTACGAACAAAATTGGGCTTACGTACACACTCTTGAAATGGAACTCATTCATACGTAGGGGACTTACTGTATAATTCTATAGTTGTTAACTACTTTCTGACAAAACTTTATTTTTATTATACCAAATTTTGGCTATAGTCATGTATGTTGAGTGAGGTTCTACTTTCAACATTTATTTGCCAAGTGTCTTGCAACATACCAATCAGGAATTTTAATGAACCAGTTATTTGGATGTGAAGGTTGAAAACAGCTTAAAAAGCAGTTTAACAACAGTAAATTTAAAATACAATAGAATATATAAAGTTAAAATAGCCTAAATGTAGGTTTTACTTGTTTGAATACAAACTTCAAAATATTTTTAATAACTCAAAGCAGGTGAATATTTTTTGAAAAGAAAAAATAATAACCTATTGATTGACTTTACTTTAATTTTTATTGACAGGAAAAGAGTTCTTATAGTGACTATGCTAAGAAATCTCTTTCTTTTTTTTTTTTTTCACGGTATGCAGGCCTCTCACTGTTGTGGCCTCTCCTGTTGCGGAGCACAGCCTCCAGACGCACAGGCTCAGCGCCTATGACTCACGGGCCCAGCCGATCCGCAGCATGTGGGATCTTCCCGGACCAGGGCACGAACCCGTGTCCCCTGCATCAGCAGGCGTACTCTCAACCACTGCGCCACCAGGGAAGCCCAAGAAATCTCTTTCTTTATATCCCTGTCACATCTGGTGAGAGCGAAGGTTAACTTGCTAATCCCCAGTTGTGGACTATAAAAACGAGGTATTAGACTTCAAGAGAGGAGAGCTATAAGAATAAAGTAACAGTGAATCATGCATCCCAACTCACAGCTGCTCAAATAAATATGGTACCCCAGAAAACTCAAAGGAAAGGCCCAGTTGGAATCAACCTTCACAAAATATGTTAGCCTGAATGCACTGTGCCTTGACTCCAAATAGTTTTATAAATATAGAAAGGTACCTTGGAATGCAGCCAATTAATTTTTCAGTTGAGAAAAACCTTCTTTCTTTTAAATACACTTCAGCTTGCAGTCAAAGTTTCTCTGATCAACCACAAGGAAAATACATTTCCATAATCAGAATTAAAGATTTTAAATGGGACAGTCGCCAATCTATGCTAATAGGCCATACATCAGTTATTAAATGAGATAATATAAGTGGATATGCTTAATATATGGTTCCCATTCTCTTCCAGTTGTACAGAAAATATAAATATTAAAGAACAGGGAGTAGGTGAAGGGGGATAGTGAAAAATCTTTCACACAATACCAAGGGTGTACCTTTCATTAAGTCAGGGAGTTTATTTTGTTTATTGATGGATCCCTAGCACCTAGACAGTAACTGGCCATAGTAGAATTCAATAAACATATATTGAACATCTGAATAAATGATTGTATGGTAGGAAGGAGGGAAAGGGAAAAAGAGGCAGGAAGGAAGTCAGTCAGTCAACCTGGCTAATAAACTGAGGCTCATACTATAATGTTCTTTCACAAGACTTGTGATTCTGTTCCAAAAGCTAAGAAATCACCCTTTCCCCTGAAACACCAAAAAATACAATATATTCAATTCTAACTATATAGGAGAGTGGGATGTCAGACAGGAGATCAGTTCAAATCCCATTCTATCACTTTGATTTGTGTGACCTTGTTAAAGTTTCTCAACTTCTCTAAGCCTCGGTTTTCTTACCTGTAAAATAGTTACAGTAAGTAATGTACAGCATTTAGTACCTGTTATGGACTGAATTGTGTCCTCCTAAAACTCTTATATTGAAGCATTATTCCCATTGTGTCTGTATTTGAAGACAGGACCTTTAAACAGGTAATTAAGGGTAAATGAGGTCCTAAGAATAGGGTTCTAATCTAGTAGGACTGAAATCCTTGTAAGAAGAGAAAGAGACACCAGGAAGACAGGCACACAGAAGAAAGCCTATGTGAGAACACAGTGAAAAGGCAGCCATCTACAAGTCAGCAGGAGAGGTCTCAATAGAAAGCAATTCTACCAACACCTTGAAATTAGATTTACAGCCTCCAGATCTGTGAGAAATAAATTTCTGTTGTTTGAGATATACTGTCCATGATATTTTGTTATTACTACAGCCCAAGTCAACTAATAAAGTTTTTCAAAGGGCTGTTGTGAACGTTGGACTAGAAAATAAATGTAATATTAGTGCCTGGAACACAGGTAATGCCCATAAATGCTAACTAATATTGTTGGGAGACAATTCTCCATAAGTCTCTCATGTTTCTGCACATCTTTTTAGCAAAGACTCTGAAAACTTAGGCTCAGAACTATCTTTTCAAGAAGCAAACAGTCTTAGTAGAGAGGGATACTATCCAATTACCCATGACATTTTTCACAGAACTAGAACAAATAATCCTAAAATTTATATGGAACCATAAAAGACCCAGAATTGCCAAAGCAATCCTTAGGAAAATGAACAAAGCAGGAGGCATAACCCTGCCAGACTTCAAACAATACTACAAAGCTACAATAATCAAAACAGCATTGTACTGGCACAAAAATAGACATATGGACCAATGGAACAGAATAGAGAGCCCAGCAATAAACCCACACACCTATGGACAATTAATTAATCTTCAAGAAAGGAGGCAAGAATATTCAGTGGGGAAGACAGTCTTTTCAGCAAGTGGTGCTGGAAAAGTTGGACAGCCACATGTAAATCAATGAAATCACACCATAAAAATAAACTCAAAATGGCTTAAAGACTTAAATATAAGACATGACACCATAAAACTCCTAGAAGAGAACATAGGCAAAACATTCTCTGACATAAATCATGCCAATGTTTTCTTAGGTCAGCCTCCCAAAGCAATGGAAACAAAAGCAAAAATAAACAAATGGGACCTAATCAAACTTATAAACCTTTGCACAGCAAAGGAAACCATAAACAAAACAAAAAGACAACCTATGGACTGGAAGACAATATTTGCAAATGATGTGACCGACAAGGGATTAATTTCCAAAATATACAAACAGATCATACAACTCAATAACAAAAAGCAAACAACCCAATCAAAAATGGGCAGAAGACCTAAACAGACATTTCTCCAAAGAAGACATACAGATGTCAAATATGCACATGAGAAGATGCTCATCATTGCTAATTATTAGAGAAATGCAAATCAAAACTACACTGAGGTACCACCCCACACTGGTCAGAATGGCCATCATTAAAAAGTCTACAAATAACAAATGTTGGAGAGGGCATGGAGAAAAGGGAACCCTCTTACACTCTCGGTGGGAGTGTAAGTTGGTGCAGCCATTATGGAAAACAGTATGGAGGTTCCACAAAAAAGGTAAAAATAGAGTTGCCATATGATCCAGCAATCCCACCCCTGGGCATATACCCAGACAAAACTATAATTTGAAAAGATACCCTATGCACCCCTATATTCATAGCAGCAATATTTACAATAAATAGCCAAGACATGGAAACAACCTAAATGTCCATCAACAGATGAATGGATAAAGGAGATGTATATATATACAATGGAATATTACTCAGCCATAAAAAATAATGAAATAATGTCATTTGCAGCAACATGGAGCAACTAGAGATTATCACATGAAGTGAAGTAAGTCAGAAAGAGAAAAGCAAATACCATATGATATCACTTATATGTGGAATCTAAAATATGACACAAATGAACATGTCTACAAAACAGAAAAAGACTCACAGACATAAAGAACAATCTTGTGGTTACCAAGGGGGAGGAGGGAAGGGGAGGGAAATATTGGGAGTTTGAGATTAGCAGATGCAAACTAATATATATAGGATGGATTAACAACAAGGTCCTACTGCATAGCACAGGGAACTATATACAATATCTTGTGATAAACCATAATGGAAAAGAATAAAAATGAAAAAGAATATATTTATATGTATAACTGAATCACTTTGCTGTACAGCAGAAATTAACACAACTGTAAGTCAGCTATACTTCAATAAAATTAAAAAAACATATTGCTAAAAAAAAAAAAGAAGACAGAGAAGAATAGTGTTTTCCTATGGAACAGAGGGAAGGTTTGTTTATTGTCCAGTATACCAGTATAATAAGTATAATGTATCCCTCCAGGGCAAAGGTTGGTCAGGTTTGCTGTAGCCTATTATAAAATATTCAGGTTCCCTAAGCTCAGAGTTCCGCAGCTGTGATGCAAACCCACTATGTGTGCAACATCCAACTTGGCTGCTTCATTTGCCTCCATAGAACTTGGGGAAAAGGGTAACTGACACAAACATAAAGCTTGCATTGCTTGTAGCGCTGTGAGTAATGAAGTCCTTTGTCTTTGTCTTATGACAGCATTCCTGAAAGTGGCTAACATCTTAGCTAACAAGGCAGTAAAACTAAGATCCTTCACAGTTCTTGACAATTATAAGTATCATTTATTACCTTTATTCCTGCTCTTTAGGAAATAAAAACATGAAAAAATAATTTAAAAATATAACCTTGGAAAGGGTAGCTCCTTTTGAATTGAGTGCTTACTAGTAAGTCAATTATTAAAGAGGAAGTGTATGTCCTCCTAAAACTAACTCTTCCAGCCATGCTCCCATAGTCTCTATTTTACCCCTTATCTCTTATCTCCGATCCCTCCAAAACTGCATATGACCATACAATCATCTTTTATTTCTCTCTCACTCATAACCAAATCTCCTTTAAGAGTCATATTCATTACCTGTCTTTCTTTCCTCACTGTTTTCTCACTCGTCAATCTATCTCAATACAGCTTGCCTCACCATCTCTACTTAAACAGTTTTGGAAAGCTACCAGGACCTTCTCTTCATCAGTAAATGCAATGGGCATTTATTATTCTTCCTCTTATTTGACCCTTCTGCAGCATTTAACATTGCTATTCAATCCCTTCTTCTTTAAAACTCTCTCTCTTTGGCATCTGTGACATCACACTCTTCTGGATTTCCCTACATTCTCAGTCTGCCTGTTCAAGCTCTTCGAGGCAGGCTTTAAAAAGTTCAGTTCCTCAAGTCTCAGTCTGTTGCTCCCATCTCTTTTGAATCTATTGTCTCTCCAAAATGATCTAATTTGTGCTCACAGGTTCTGTTATCAGCAATCAATCACAAATTTAATCTCCATACTGGACTTCTCTGAGATCCAAACTCCTGGAACTAATCCGAGGTCTCTCCTTGAATTTCTTAAAGGCATCTCAAATTAAATATATACAAATCCCAGTTCTTGATTGCCTCTCCCCCTTCCCACACTAGGACCTGATTTCCTGTAGAGATAGACAGACAAACAGATATAGGTATGTATATACACACATACATACCTAGATGACGTAGACATAGCTATAGATAAACAGTACCACCATTCATGTAGTTCTGCAAACAAGAAACCCAGGAGACATTGTTCACTTTTTCTTCTCCATTTTTCCCCCCATACCATAGCAAACTAGGTACGGTCTAGTTTGCCTCCTAAATATCTTATACTCACACTTAATCTCCAATCTCTCCATCATCCTATCTCACCTAGACTCCTGTCATAACCTCCAAACCCATCTTTCTACATTCACTCTTGTCATCTTAAATTAATTCTCCACACAGAGACTAGATTTATTTTTACAAATTGTCAACCTGCTTTTTTGCCACAATCCCCACCTAATCCCTTAAATCCTTCAGTGGTATGCTATTGCTCTCACAAAGTCTTATCATGGCTGACAAGCCCATATGTGCTCTGGCTCCCATTTTCCATTTCAGCCCCACTTCACATCACTCTTGCCCTAGCTTTTGTATTATAGTCACACTGTCTACTTTCATTTCCTCAAATACCCCACTCCCCTCAATGCATGTTTTCTTCTACTTCAGGGTCACCTCCTGGAATGCGTCTCTTCCCTTGCCCATTACTTCACTACTCTATTCCCCTCATTCTTTAATTCTTAATTCAAGCACTCTTCCTCAGGGAAAATTATCCCAACTTCCCTTCTCTAATATTTACATATCCTCACGGCACCCTGTACTTTATAACAAATATAGAAATACCGCACATCATTTGAATGCATCAATAAATGCTAATGCAGGAGACTGTGCCTTTGGTGGCCCCCAATAAACCATGCTTCCAGGTAGTACACCCTCATGTTATCCTCTCCCCTTGAACCTGGGATGGCCCTGTGACTTTCCCTAACCAAAAGAATGCTGTGAAAGTGATGCCGTGCCAGTTCCGTGTCTAAGGGTTAAGAAGGCCTAGAAACTTTTACTCCTGCACTCTTGGGTACCCTGAGCTGCTGTGTAAGAAGTTCTGCTACTAAAGAATCACTTTGAAAGACCATGTAAAAAGGGAGACAGGCCCTGAAACTACATGGAGGAATGGAAGGCCGGTCATCTCAGCATCCCTACCGAACCTGGCCCCAGCCCACTGTTGGCCCACCAGCTGAAGACAGCCACATAAGTGACCACCAGGGAAATAACTGCCTCCTGAGCCTGCCCAGGTATGAGAATCAGGAAAAATAGTAAAACTGGTTATTTTTAAGCCATTACATTCTAGAGTAGTTTGAATGCAGTTATAATGAAATAGCTAAGAACTAAGAATAATTAGGTTATCGATTTAAAAGAATTTTCATACAAGTTTACTCATATACTTGGATTTTTTATATCAGTATTTTACTTTTTCTGCTTAAAACAAGAAAGAAACGATCCTAAATTGAGAATTTCAAGACACCAAAGAATTATAATTAAATAGTAGAAGTATATGCCACTCACCACTCATAAATAATACACATTCTAGCATCTTGGATAAAATCATTTCAGAACTTTAGTCTTCTTGTAATACCAATGTTGACCTAGTATTATTTTTTTTAAGTTTGTGATGTATCAATTGCATTCAGAAATGAAAACCACAAAATCAAATCATTTCTCTCACAAGGTTAACAAATTTACTTTTCAAAATGAAGTATCATTTTTGTCAGTCACAGTGTTTTCTCCTGAGAGGAAGCCTTTAAAGTTGCTTGATTGTAAAGTTTTTAAGGATTCATAAAATAGGACTTCCCTGATGGTGCAGTGGTTAAGAATCCACCTGCCAACACAGGGGACACAGTTTCGAGCCCTGGTCTGGGAAGATCCCACATGCCGCAGAGCAACTAAGCCCGCGCACCACAACTACTGAGCCTGCGCTCTAGAGCCCGCGTGCCACAACTACTGAAGCCTGCGTGCCTAGAGCCCGTGCTCTGCAAAAAGAGAAGCCGCCACAATGAGAAGCTCGCACACTGCAATGAAGAATAGCCCCCGCTTGCCGCAACTAGAGAAAGTCCCTGAGCAGCAACAAAAACCCAATGCAGCCAAAAATAAATTAATTTTTTAAAAAGATTGATAAAATAAAAGTATTTTACCATAACAGCTGAAAAGAAAAACATTTAGATCTTGAACTGATGTTTTCAGAATATTTCAGGGAAGTTGAGAAAATAAAAGTATCACTATCCCTACTTCTAAGTCCTGAAAGATACCATTATTTACCAAAGGCCAATGGAAAAACCCATACTCTCACAGAGATCTCCTTCAACAAAAGTCATAACAACTAAAAAATGCTCTCACCCCAGATTACAACCCATCACTGTCATCAAAAGTAAATTCCTATACAATCAACTTCTTTGAACAATCACTAGGGTTTAGCTTCTAGAATGATAGTTTTAAAGTAGCTGATCAAGTGGCAACGATCAACACTTGATATTGAATACTTCCACAGCTGCAAACATAGCAGTTATTCAGCAAAGTTTCATTAGGAGAACCTGGAATTCAGCCCAATCATTTTGGACAGAAATGGTCTTACATAACTCTTCTTCAATCTAGAGGCAGGCTACCCTCCTCCCAGAAGGAGCTATTTCTGCTGAAGGGACATTTTCACTCTATTACATTAATTGTTTGCATAGCGCTGACCACATAACACCCAAGCTCTTTAAAAAAGAACACATCAGAATAGTCAGGGCAATAAGCATCATGGGATGCTGTACTGGCTACAATTTAGATTTCGTGCTTATTGTAGACTTGTTTTAAATTAATGACAAATTATGAAAGGCCTAAAACTAACCAAAAAAACCACAACTATTTTAAAGTAAAATACTAAAATGTGAATCTGGAAATACTTAAAAACTTCTTGAGAGCTTTACCCATTTTCAAATGAGTTTTTAACTATCAATATTTAGAAACATCATTCAGTAAAGATACCAGAAGAGAGGTTCTGAAGAAGAAACTAGCCCTATTTCTGAATACTGCTATCTGGTTAAAAATGGGACCACATAATGGGGAAATTTGTTCTACTGCTGTTTTCTCATTCCTTGAAAACCACTCATATACTGAGTAGGTGAATCATTCTAGGCCTTTCTTTACCATTAGAAGAGGCACTCTGACCACAGATATAATTTACTCTTGTTTTGGCAAAAAGAACAGTGTGAACCACTGATTTCAATTCCAGCTGATGTAAGAACAAGAGCAGTCAGGAACTTCTTTCAATATTACAAAAGTATTCCTTGACCTTTGACTCTAATGATTTTTGACTAAAGAGGAGAACTTTGGGTCAATAGTGAAGAAGAAAATGTTAGACTAAATGAGTATGTTAGCACAAGAAAAGGTCTCCACCTGTATTAAATTTATAAAACCTTCCTTGGGGACTTTTCCAAAATCTCACTTGGCAGCCTAAAGTGAACTAACTGAGGCTTGGAAAGGAATAGCATGGTAAACATCATCCATCAGAAGTAAGTAGGCTTTCACACAGGCTCTGGAAAGTGTCAGATGAAACCCTAGTTTCTGTCATAAACAGGGTTTAAGGTTGTTCTTTTCAATGGTCTCTCATTACTCCCACCTGTTTTCATGGAGTATGCAGTGATGACTTGGGGGATGCTGAAAGGCAGAGTTGGTTATATAGGAAAGAGAAGGTATGTTCAAGTAAAAAGGGAAAGCAGATATTATTGGGAAGAGTTCATAAAGGCAGGCACAAATTCAAACTATTTTTCTTTTGAGGGGGTGGAATTGTATTCCCCCATTTTCCAAAAGTGACATCATGATTTAACTTGGGGAAACCACACTCCCCATTTCAGGCAGTCTTGGTATATGACCCTCCCCTGGTCACAGCGATTGGTTCAGTAATGGTTGTGTGACCTAACTGAGTCCAGTGAGATTCAATCCTGAGACTTTTATTAAAACTATCAGTACAAGCCTTTATGGGAAGATTTCCTTAAAGAAAAGGTGAAGAGGAGAGACGAACCAAGATGGCGGAGTAAAAGGATGTGCTCTCACTCTCTCTTGTAAAAACACCAGAATCACAACTAGCTGCTGGACAAACATCAACAGGAAGACACTGGAACTCACAAAAAAAGATATCCCACATCCAAAGACAAAGGAGAAGCCACAATGAGACGGTAGTAGGGGCGCAATCACAGTAAAATCAAATCCCATAACTGGTGGGTGGGTGACTCACAGACTGGAGAACACTTATACCACAGAAGTCCCCCAACTGGAGTGAAGATTCTGAGTCCCATGTCAGGCTTCCCAACCTGGGGGTCTGGCAATGGGAGGAGGAATTCCTAGAGAATCAGACTTTGAAGCCTATTGGGAACTGATTGCAGGACTTCAACAGGACTGGGGGAAAGAGAGACTCCGCTCTTGGAGGGCACACACAAAGTACTGTGCGTATCAGGACCTGGGGGAAAGCGCAGTGACCCCAGGGTAGACTGAACCAGACCTACCTGCTAGTATTGGAGGGTCTCCTGCAGAGGCAGGAGGGAGCTGTGGCTCACCATGGAGACAAGGAAACTGGCATCAGAAGTTCTGGATAGTACTCCTTGGTGTGAGCCCTCCCAGAGTCTGCCATTAGCTCCACAAAAGAGCCCAGGTAGGCTCTGGCATTGGTTTGCCTCAGGCCAAACAACCAACAAGGAGGGAACCCAGCCACACCCATCAGCAGACAAGCGGATTAAAGTTTTACTGAGCTCTGCCCACCAGAGCAACACCCAGCTCGACCCACTGCCAGTCCCTCGCATCAAGCCTCTTAGATAGCCTCATCCACCAGAGGGTAGACAGCAGAGCAAGAAGAACTACAATCCTGCAGCCTGTTTTGCAGGAACAAAACCACATTCACAGAAAGACAGACAAGAAGAAAAGGCAGAGGGCTATGTACCAGATGAAGGAACAAGATAAAACCCCAGAAAAAAAACTAAATGAAGTGGAGATAGACAACCTTCCAGAAAAAGAATTCAGAATAATGATAGTGAATATGATCCAGGACCCCGGAAAATGAATGGAGGCAAAAATCAAGAAGATGCAAGAAATGTTTAACAAAGACCTAGAAGAATTAAAGAACAAACAAACAGAGATGAACAATACAATAACTGAAATGAAAACTACACTAGAAGGAATCAATAGCAGAATAACTGAGGCAGAAGAACGGATAACTGACCTAGAAGACAGAACGGTGGAATTCACTGCTGCAGAACAGAATAAAGATAAAAGAATGAAAAGAAATGAAGACAGCCTAAGAGACTTGCAGGAAAACATTAAATGAACAACATTCACATTATAGGGGTCCCAGAAGGAGAAGAGAGAGAGAAAGGATCAGAGAAAATATTTGAAGAGATTATAGTCGAAAACTTCCCTAACATGGGAAGGGAAATAGCCACCCAAGTCCAGGAAGTTCAGGGGGTCCCATACAGGATAAACCCAAGGAGAAACACACCGAGACACATAGTAAGCAAATTGGCAAAAATGAAAGACAAAGAAGAATTATTGAAAGCACCATGGGAAAAACGACAAATAACATACAAGGGAACTCCCATAAGGTTAACAGCTGACTTCCCAGCAGAAAATCTACAAGCCAAAAGGGAGTGGCATGATATACTTAAAGTGATAAAAGGGAAGAACCTACATCCAAGATTGCTCTACCCGGCAATGATCTCATTCAGAGTCAATGGAGAAATCAAAAGCTTTACAGACAAGCAAAAGCTAAGAGAATTCAGCACCACCAAACCAGCTCTACAACAAATGCTAAAGGAACTTCTCTAAGTGGGAAGAATAAAAGAAGAAAAGCACCTACAAAAACAAACCCAAAGCAATTAAGAAAATGGTCATAGGAACATACATATCGATAATTACCTTAAACATGAATGGATTAAATGCTCCAACCAAAAGACACAGGCTTGCTGAATAGATACAAAAACAAGACCCATATATATGCTGTCTACAGGAGACCCACTTCAGACCTAGAGACACATACAGACTGAAAGTGAGGGGACGGAAATAGATATTCCATGCAAATGGAAATCAAAAGAAAGCTGGAGTAGCAATACTCATATCAGATAAAATAGACTTTAAAATAAAGAATGCTACAAGAGATAAGGAAGCGCACTACATAATGATCAAGGGATCAATCCAAGAATAAGATATAACAATTATAAATATATATGCACCCAACATAGGAGACCTCAATACATAAGGCAACTGCTAACAGCTATAAAAGAGGAAATCGAGAGTAACACAATAATAGTGAGGAACTTTAACACCTCACTTACACGAATGGACAGATCATCCAAAATGAAAATAAAAAAGGCAACAGAAGCTTTAAATGACACCATAGACCAGATAGATTTAATTGGTATTTATAGGACACGCCATCCAAAAACAGCAGATTACACTTTCTTCTCAAGTGCACACGGAACATTCTCCAGGATAGATCACATCTTGGGTCACAAATCAACCCTCAGTAAATTTAAGAAAATTGAAATCATATCAAGCATCTTGTCTGACCACAATGCTATGAGATTAGAAATGAATTACGGGAAAAAAACGTAAAAAACACAAACACTAAACTATACATTACTAAACATTACGTTAATAGATAACCAAGAGATCACTGAAGAAATCAAAGAGGAAATGAAAAAATACCTACAGACACATGACAATTAAAACCCAATGATCAAAAACCTAAGGGATGCAACAAAAGCAGTTCGAAGAGGGAAGTTTATAGCTATACAACCCTACCTCAAGAAACAAGAAAAATCTAGAGCAAACAATCTAACCTTACACCTAAAGGAACTAGAGAAAGAAGAACAAACAAACCCCAAAGTTAGCAGAAGGAAAGAAATCATAAAGATCAGAGAACAAATACATGAAATAAAAACAAAGAAAACAGCAAAGATCAATAAAACTAAAAGCTGGTTCTTTGAGAAGATAAAGAAAATTGATAAACCATTAGCCAGACTCATCAAAAAAAAGAGGGAGAGGACTCAAATCAATAAAATTAGAAATGAAAAAGGAGAAGTTACAACAGACACCCCAG
Source organism: Neophocaena asiaeorientalis asiaeorientalis (assembly GCF_003031525.2). Classification (NCBI taxonomy): domain Eukaryota; kingdom Metazoa; phylum Chordata; class Mammalia; order Artiodactyla; family Phocoenidae; genus Neophocaena; species Neophocaena asiaeorientalis. The sequence goes on along the minus strand of NW_020175221.1, from coordinate 3,132,904 downwards.
AAATACAAAGTTCTGAAGAGACTACTAGAAGCAACTCTATGGCAATAAAATGGACAATCTGGAAGAAATGGACAAATTCTTAGAAAGATATAACCTTCCAAGACTGAACCAGGAAGAAACAGGAAATAAGAACAGACCATCACAAGTAATGAAATTGAAACTGTGATTAAATATCTTCCACCAAACAAAAGCCCAGGACGAGATGGCTTCACAGGCGAATCATATCAAACATTTAGAGAAGAGCTAACACCTATGCTTCTCAAACTCTTCCAAAAAGTTGGAGAGGAAGGAACACTACCAAACTCATTCTACGAGGCCACCATCACCCTGATACCAAAACCAGACAAAGATGTCACAAAGAAGGAAAACTACAGGCCAATACCACTGATGAACACAGATGCAAAAATCCTCAATAAGATACTAGCAAACAGAATCCAACAGCACATTAAAAGGATAATACACCATGATCAAGTGGGTTTTATTCCAGGGATGCAAGGATTCTTCAATATACGCAAATCAATCAACGTGATACACCATATTAACAAATTGAAGGAGAAAAACCATATGATCATCTCAATCAATGCAGAGAAAGCTTTTGACAAAATTCAACACCCATTTATGATGAAAACCCTGCAGAAAGTAGGCATAGATGGAACTTTCCTCAACATAATAAAGGCCGTATATGACAAACCCAAAGGCAAGATCGTCCTCAATAGAGAAAACATGAAAACATTTCCACTAAGATCAGGAACAAGACAAGGTTGCCGACTCTCACCACTATTATTCAACATAGTTATGGAAGTTTTAGCCACAGCAATCAGAGAAGAAAAAGAAATAAAGGGAATCCAAATTGGAAAAGAAGAAGTGAAGCGGTCACTGCTTGCAGATGACATGATACTATACATACAAGAATCCTAAGGATGCTACCAGAAAACTATTAGAGATAATGAATAAATTTGGTAAAGTAGCAGGGTACAAAATTAATGCACAGAAATCTCTGGCATTCCTATACACTAATGATGAAAAATCTGAAAAAGAAATTAAGGAAACACTCCCATTTACCACTGCAACAAAAAGAAAAAATTACCTAGGAATAAACCTACCTAAGAAGACAAAGGACCTATATGCAGAAATCTATAAGACACTGATGAAAGATATTAAAGATGATACAAACAGATGGAGAGATATGCCATGTTCTTGCATTTAAAAAGAAACGAAATTGAGTTATTTGTAGTGAGGTGGATGGACCTAGAGTCTGTCATACAGAGTGAAGTAAGTCAGAAAGAGAAAAACAAATACCATATGCTAACACATATATATGGAATCTAAGAAAAAAAAATGTCATGAAGAACCTAGGGGTTAGACAGGAATAAAGACACAGACCTACTAGAGAATGGACTTGAGGATATGGGAAGGGGGAAGGGTAAGCTAGACAAAGCGAGAGAGTGGCATTGACATATATACACTACCAAACGTAAAACAGATAGCTAGTGGGAAGCAGCCGCATAGCACAGGGAGATCAGCTTGGTGCTTTGTGACCACCTAGAGGGGTGGGCTAGGGAGGGTGCGAGGGAGGGAGATGCAAGAGGGAAGAGATATGGTAACATATGTATATGTATAACTCATTCATTTTGTTATAAAGCAGAAACTAACACACAATTGTAAAGCAATTACACTCCAGTAAAGATGTTAAAAAAAAAACTAACCAAAAATAGAATTACCATATGATCCAGCCATCCCACTACTGTTCATATACCCAGAGAAAACCATAATTCAGAAAGACACATTCACCCCAATGTTCATTGCAGCACTACTTACAATAGCCAGGTTATGGAAGCAACCTAAATGCCCATCGATAGATGAATGGATAAAGAAGTTGTGGTACATATATACAATGGAATATTACTCAGCTATAAACATGAACGAAATTGGGTCGTTTGCTGAGACATGGGTGGACCTAATGACTGTCATACAGAGTGAAGTAAATCAGAAAGAGCAAAACAAATATCGTATATTAACGCATGTATGTGGAACCTAGAAAAATGGTACAGATGAACTGGTTTGCGGGGCAGAAGTTGAGACCAAGTTGACACCAAGGGGGGAAAACCACGGTAGGGTGGGGATGGTGGTGTGCTGAATTGGGCAATTGGGATTGACATGTATACACTGATGTGTATGAAACTGAAGACTAATAATAAGAACTTGCAGTATAAAAAAACAAACAAACAAATAAACAATACTAAACTTTCTTTGGGTTATTTGTATGGAAATACGTTAATATAAATATTTCAGACATTACATGAAATTTCTAAAAATCTTATATGTTCTGGTGTAATGTTATAAGTCATAATTCTAGTTATTACTTTAAAATGTGTATCTCAGAAATAACTAAATTTCCTTGTCAATTGCATTATTATGAACTTTCATCAAACCTATAACCGTGGTCATTTTTAAGTCTTTTGTCATTTACAGACAGTTCTGGGTGTACTCTGATGCTTTCGCAAAAATGTTCCTATAAAAGGGTTTCATCTTCAAGGAATTCATGGAAAAGACTCTGACAAGTACAGGTTTCCGGTAACTGACTATACTGCTGAACTGAATGAATAAGTATTTTCAGAACTCTAATGGAAAACTGATGAATTCATACAAGTGCTAACAAAAGATCAAGATAAAAAAATTTAATTACATGGGACTGAGTGAACTGATGAGGATGATTATAATTTTTATGACTTTCTGTTTGAATAAAAAATAAAAATCCCACAAGGACTCAGAGGCAAAAAATATACAAATCAATTTTCACTGCAAAGTAAAGGAGCTGTTACAGTGGAGGATTCCTGGACTGAATGTCAATATTATGACATAGTATGAGTGGGTTTTGTGTTTGGTAATTGCAATCGTTGTTGCTTTTGTTGTGGTCATGCATTTACAATGCTTGGTGTCAGTTTATTTATCTCTTGTAAAAATAGAATACAGTGTGTGTGTGTCAAAAAAAAAAAACTATCAGTACAGAGAAGCTGTCATTCCAGTGATGTTGCTGAAGCAATAGGACGTAAACCTTGTGGGAAGTATATAATTTGGTGGCAAGGTTATGTGTGTGGAGTCTGCTTGAATGATGCCAGAACAGAGAAAAACTGAGCTGTGTGATAGAGAAATGGTCCCGATGATATCTCTGGAGTCCTAGGTCCAGACCTACCTACCCCCTGGGCTTCTCAATTATCTGATCCATTTAATTTGGATTAGTATCAATTGCCACCACTATCTCCAACAAAATCCATGCCTGAAAGAATACATGGTAACATATCTAAGAGATAAAGTAACAAAAAATTGTATGGAAAAAATACACACCCTAAAGGGTCTCAGTAAATAATTAAAATGAGACCATAATAGTCCTAGTAAACCATTCTCTTCTGTGAGACCAGCCGGGACCTCTAAGAATGATGACCCCAAATCCTTCTGTCTTGAGCCCCTACAACATTGCCACCTCTGTCCCTGGCACTATGAGGGCCAGCGTAAAATCAAGATGGCAGTTCAGCTGTGGAGAAGAGATATTCATAACTAAAGATATCCATAATAGTTTAAGTCATTATGTGCCAAAAATGAGTTCCACTAATAGCAAAGGTGAGAGACGTCCCACTGTGAGCCGATGCAGTACAAGGGAAGGGCGACTCCCTTAGGCAATTGTTTAATACATTCCCTTTAATCACTCTCTTGTTAGCCCTGTTCAAGGCTGGTTTTTCACAAATAGAATCTATAACCAACTGTTCTATCTTTGCTATCTTTCAAAAAGAACCACTTTTGCATTTTAATGCTTTGTATACAAAATGGCTCAGTAGGATATGTAAATTTAAATGGCTTCAATTAAAGCAGTTTTAAGCAAATGCAATATAAAGTTTAGTAACATTAAGACACAATGAAATGCTGTGGGAAATACTTTAAAATAGCAGCAGATATTAAGCAATACTCTGGCTATCATTATGGTTCTGTTCTCCTAAGACAATAATTTAGTGGCTGACAGGAGTGCAGGCAGGTCTTGCCTTTTGAGTAGTAAGCCTTTTGAGTCAAGGAATAATCCTCCTTTCTTACAACTTTAAATCTTTTAAGTCTCTGATCAATTCTTCCTGGGTTACCAGGTGGATCAGCAACAATTTCCTGGCACTGATGTTTTACCTTGGTCGTGCATCATGGTCCAAAATACTGCAGTTCTAGTCTTTAGCCTCATGTGCTGGTAAATCCAAACTCGGGAAGCCACATCAAAGGTGTGCTCTTGAAACACCAACAGAGATGAGATGGTGTCTCAGAGCCAGCGCCTCCTCCTACAGACATGTTTCCGACAAGAAAGACTGCAGATGTTTCCCAACCACCTGCGTGCTAAATTGGGTAAAGCAGGTTATTCCACAAAGGCCCAGGGAGTATAATTATTACCAAGCATTTTCATAGCAGTCAGCACGGTACTACCTGTTCACAACACATGAAGAAGGCTTAGACTCAGCCCATGGAAGAGAAATGGTAAAGTGAAACCTCCATGGAGCTAATATATTTTTCAGTTTCTCACCAAGAAATTAAGAGTGCCTCTGCAGACAGTGAGGAAGAGCAAATAAAATTATTTAAAAGGTTTTCAGAGACTGAGAAGAAGAAAATGTGAAAATTTAATGAAAACAGTGAACACACGCAAATGCAGCACCAGCCATACCACTAATAGAAAACATTACTGAAAACTGGAGGAGGGGATAGTTCCAATTTTTCCTTAATACTTAGTGGAGAGGATTTCTGAAACTCAACTGAAAACTCAGCATGCATATAAATAGCTCAAAGGAAAATGTCATGGGAATAAGACTATCAAGAAACATGTAACCTCATACATATGAGATGTAGCTATATAGTCTTGAAGAACAGCAGAAGGAGGCCATGGCTACACACACACACACACACACACACACACACATGCCAAGAGTAAATCACATACTTGTGATCCAATTGTCATTCATTCCAACACATATTCATTAAGTTTACTTCGTAGTAAGTATTTTTGCTAGGCATTTGAAGATCTATAATACCCTTCTCATGTTAAAACTTTAATGATTATCATTTTTCTTAACACTGTCAGGTTCCAAGGGCCACTGAACAGATATAGTTCTTAAACCAGTGGTTCCACAATTTAGGATTTTATGGAACAATAAAATTTTTACATTAAAAAAATTTTGAGATCAATAGAGTGCCAACATTTTATTTTGCAAATTAAAGGCCTTACAAAATACTTACCATCTACTAGAAGTAACATTTCCTTTTTTTTTTTTCCACAAAGGGAAATTTTAACAATGTAAAATAGGAACGTTAGACTCAGAAGAAAAGGTAATTTCTCAAGGAACAAATTATTGTGGTCTTCAAATACCTTTTCTGGACCATTCTTCTACTTTCTGGTACTCCAATTATGCATATATTGCTGTATGTAATGGTGTCTCACATTTCTTTGAGGTTCTGTTTATTTTTCTTCATTATTTTTCTGTTATTTATATTATATAATATTTATCAATATATCTTTACTAATTCTTTCTACTGACAGGTCATATCTTCTGCTGAACCCCTCTAGTAAATTTTTCATTTAGGTTATTTTAACTTTCAACTCTGGAATTTCTCTTTGGTTCTTTTTTACAATTTCTATTTTTTTATTGACATTCTTCATTTGATGAAATACTGTCCTCATATCTTCCTTTCCTTTTTAAATTATGATAATCCTTTAATTCATTTTTAATTGAAGTATAGTGCTGTACAGTATTATATAAGTTACAGGTATACAATATAGTGTGATTCACGATTTTTAAAGGTGATACTCCATTTATAATTATTATAAAATATTGGCTACATTCCCTGTGTTGTACAATATGTCATTATATTTTATTATATACTTAATAGTTTGTACCTCTTAATCCCCTACTTCTATCTTGCCCCTCCCCCTACCACAGGTAACCACGAGTGTAACCTGTGGTTATACTAATGTAACCTCATACATATAAGATGTAGCTATATAGTCTTGAAGAACAGCAGAGGGAGGCCATGGCTACACACACACACACACACACACACACACACACACACACACACACACACACACACACAGTATTTGCCTTTCTCTGTCTGATTTATTTCATTTAGCATAATGCTCTCCAAGTCCACCTATGTTGCTGCAAATGGCAAAAATTCATTCTTTTTTATGGCTGAGTAGTATTCCATTGTGTGTGTGTGTGTGTGTGTGTGTGTGTGTGTGTGTGTATTTATCCATTCATTTGTTGATAGACACTTAGGTTGCTTCCATATCTTGGCAATTGTAAATAATGCTGCTATGAACACTGAGGTGCCTGTATCTTTTCAAATTAGTGTTTTTGTTTTTTTCTATCCTTTAATTCTTTGAACATATTTATAATAGTTGTTTTGACATCTTTCTCTGCAAAATATGAGATCTTGGTCTTCTCAAATGCAATTTCTCTTGCCTCCTTTTTTTTTTCTCCTGTGTATGAATCCCACTTTTCTGCTTCTTTTCATGCCTTTTAATTTTTTGTTATTGAAATTGGACATTTTCAACAATATATTTCAGCAACTCTGGATACTGTTTCCCACACTGTGGGGCTTGTCATTGTTTTTGCTTAATTATTTAGTGATTTAAGTGGCTTATTTCAGTGAAGTCTATTTGCCCTGCAGTTTGCAACATCTGATGTCACTCTTCAGAGGGCACAGCCTTGAACACGCTCACAATCACCCCAAGATGACAGTGGTTTTAGCATGGCTCTTCTTGACTGCCTCTTTCCCTGATCTCAGTTAAGCTGTGTGCCTCTGTTAGTAAAACACAGGACTATTAGCTTCTGTTAATTGCTGGTTGATTTCTCTATTGTTTTCAACAATTCCTTGGGAGATAAATTGTTCCACAATTTAATTCAATTCAATTTGGGACACTTCTGGGGTTTTTGAGGCTTGTTACAACCCCAGAAGGACTCTTCTAGCTGTCTCTTCCTCTGGTACTATCTGTTAAACTTCTAGCTGGCCTATAATTTATCTTTTTGTTATCATGGAGCTAGCAGCCTCTTCTTAATTGTTTACTACCAAAATCTCCATTTTTCTCAGCAGTAGTCTAAGACTTAAATGTTTTCACATTCTGATCCAAATAAAGTCAGTTCCTTTGGGGAGAATTTTGACATTCTCTGTCTTATAGCCTGCTCTCCCCCTGGGAAAAGATCTCTGCACCACTGCTCTGGATCTGGGGGAGGGAATAGTGGCCTGTTTCTCTCAGAGTAGACTCTGCTTGTAAAACAGGTGTTACCCAGGGACGATAGCCTCTGGTCTTCTAGACTTACCTCTTCTGGGAACCTCTTTCCTGTGAGCAAGCTGGGATGAGGGTGATTGGAGCCCATTATCCTTGGCCTGCCATGCTTATGATCAAATTTTACCCTATAAGATGGGGATGGGAGCCCTAGACTTTTAAGTCTTGCCTGGCAGAGTTCTACAACATAGAACTGGGGAGAAGGATTAGAAATGCTGGTGGCCTGCCCCTCCATGGTAGATATCGTAGCCCTAGACTGGAAGCTTTGGGGAGAGGAAGTTCCATGTTTTCTACTACAACCACCTGGAATGTAGGTTCTATTATGATGAGCTGGTGGGGACAGAGGGAGAGGTAGTAGGTCATGGCTTAAATGCTAGAAACTCTGGCTGTTTTAGCCTCAACTTAGAAGATTTTCTTTAAATGTTTCTCCATTTGCTGTATGTCCCTGGGACAATTTCCAGAGACTTAAGTGGTTAGGTTTTTAAAATAATTTTCTCTAGTTACGGTTATTTCAGTGAGGAGCCAGTCCATAGGGCTACTCATGCTGCTATTTCAGAAGTAGATCATTAGTCTATTTTTCCTCATTGTGCCACAGGCTGGTGAAAATTTTATAATAGCTCTATATCAGGCTATAGACTGGCATTTATGGACCATAGCCTAACAAGTTCCATTACATTTTTCAAAGAAAGGTAACTCCTTAAAGAAAGCTCTAAACTAGCATCTCACATTTTAGTGTTCATAACAACCACCAGAAGAGATTTTTTTTTTTTTTTGCGGTACGCGGGCCTCTCACTGTTGCGGCCTCTCCCATTGCGGAGCACAGGCTCCGGACGCGCAGGCTCAGCGGCCATGGCTCATGGGCCCAGCCGCTCCGCGGCATGTGGGATCCTCCCGGACCGGGGCACGAACCCGTGTCCCCTGCATCGGCAGGCGGACTCTCAACCACTGCGCCACCAGGGAAGCCCCAGAAGAGATTTTTTAAAGTTCAGAATCCCATCTCCAACCCACAAGTTCTTATTTATGATGTCTGGGGTAAAACCAAAGAAACTGCACTTTTAAAGAGTATCCTGGTGGTGCTTCTCAAAATTTAATGTAAAAATGAATCATCTGACTACCTGGGATATTTGTTGATAAGATTTTCATTCTGGAATAATTTTAAATTTATAGATTCTTAGTTTGGGCAAGGTATCATGGTTATGTAATATGTTAATATTAGGGGAAGCTGGGTAAAGTGTATAGGAGAATCCTCTGTACTATCTTTGCAACTATTCTGTAAATTAACATCAATATAATGTTATTAACTAAACTGTAGATATTCTTAGGATTTCATCAATTTCTCCATTAATATCCTTTTTCTGTTTCAGGATACCACATTGCCTTTAGTCTGGGACCTTCGCAAAATGCAGATTCTGCATTTACTTAAAGGTATTTTCTACAATATTATTAGTTACAAGTATACTGAAACTTCCCAGAGTTCTTTGACTCAGATAATTTTTTCCCCCATGAACCCTCTACTTAATTATATATATCCATTCATCTTACTTATCCATTCATCTGTTGCTGGACATTTAGTTTGCTTCCATATCTTGGCAATTGTAAACAATGCTGCTATGAACACTGGGGTGCATGTATCTTTTTGAATTAGTGTTTTCATATTTTCAGATATATACCCAGGAGTGGAATTGCTGGGTCATATGGTAGTTCTATTTTTAGTTTTCTGAGAAACCTCCATGCTATTTTCCACAGTGGCTGTTCCACTTTATCACCAACAGTGCACAACGGCATCTTCTCCACATCCTTGTATTAACATTCAGTTTTAAATAGTTTCTAATTTTTATTATGTTTTTGCTTTGACTCATGTGTTGTTTAGAAGTGTGTTTATTAATTTTCAAATCTATCTGGGATTTTTTTGTTGTTTTTTGCTTAAATTCTTAATTTAATTTCCTGGCAATCAGATATTGTCTCTTCCCAATTCTCCCTATTCTCTCCTTCTAGAATGCCTATTAAACAGTGAATTTTCTCTTTCTCTCCAACGTGTCTCTTAACTTTTCTCTCATATTTTCTTTTTCTCCTTAATGCATTCTGGTTGATTTCTTTAAATTACATTAAAGTTGATTGAGTCTCTCTTAAGTTATATCTAATTTGTTGTTTAACACATTTGATAATTTTTTATTTCTTGCAAACCTAACTTTTCTTATTCGTAATTTGTTTTTACATTTTAATCATTTTTAATATTCTTATTTTATACTATTCTATTGGATATTTCCATCATTAGAAGGTATTAAATTTTAATCCTGCTCATTGTTATGTTTTATAACTCTTATTCATTGGGGGCCTTTTTTCTTATGTTTTATAATTTTAGGTTATAATTTAATCTTTAGAAGGAATTTATCTGCAGGAATCCTATGAAGCTTGGTTTAATGGTAATCTCCTTCCCAAGAAGCTTACAAATGGTTTTGCCAGATGTTTAAGAGTTATCAGTGGCCTAGAGTCTTCTGGGTTAATTTCTCAAGTTGTGGTTCTTTTCCATATTATACAAGGAGTACAGATTCAAATCCCAAATCCAAATGAGCCACAAATCCACAGTGATATGTGGCTGGAGAAAATATTATTTTCTAAGACACATCTTTCTTGTTTCTCCTGTGCTGATGGTGGATTTTTTTTTCTAGAGCCTCCTATTCAAAACAACTTTGTGCCGAAGATCCGTTTCAACCCACAGAGTCCCAATTTTTCATTTCATATTTCCACATAGTTGTTAAAACATAAGCCCTTGGTTTAAGGAGACTAATTACATCCTCCCAAGAGTGACCACAGCATCATTCACATGTTTATCCCTGAGGTTTTCAATTCTATCTTTATTTCTGACTCACAGTGATACCCTAATTTCTTTCAAGATCAGATATACGTGAAACAGTTTATTTAATCTAGTATTTCTAAGTGTTTGCATAAGGAACAATACTAAAGTTATCAGCCATGTTTCTAGAACTGAAAGTAAAAAATAACTTCTTTCTAATAAGAATCAATGGTATCACAATTGGCAAGCTATGAATCATTGTAACTTACCAATTGTGAAACTTTTTAAGCTCAAAAGTGTTTTATCTAAGACTTGTTTTATCCCTTAGTCCCAGTTTCAGGAAACTATATTAAAAAATATATAATGAATGTCCATACGTAGCACAGAACTCCAATTAGATAGAAACTTTACACTGTACTTCACATGGATCCAAATAAGTCCTTAAATTTTTCTGGACTCTCTCAGAAGTTCTTCCAATCATATTTTTCTACACTGTCTAAGCACAGATCACTTTCCATATAAGTTTTCTCTGTTCACTATCAACAAATTTCATCAGCTTTTCTTCTTTCTTTCCATGCATTCAATATAGCTTTTCTAAGAGCCTGCTATATTTTAGACACTGGGGAATTTGCCCAAAACAAATCTAACCCCTGGTCTCACAGAGTTTAAATCTTAGTGCAGGGGAAAGAATAAAAATAATAAACAAATTAATAAATGTATTTTAGGTTGAAATGAAAATTATAAATTAACAAATATATTTTAGGTTGAACCATAGGGAATGGCCAATATTTGATTGTTCCTGACCCATAAAAAAGGTAATTTCATATCATTTGACTTAATAGAGTATGACAAGTGATGATAAGTGTTATGAAGAAGAAGAAGCCAGGGTAAGTTGATTGGGAGTGATGGGGTGGATGTGAGTGTGCTATTTTAGATACCATGGCTACAAATTCTCTCTCAGAACGTGTTTTTTGAACCGAGATGGGAATGAAATGAAGAAGTGAGTGATATGGATATCTGGAGGAAGAACACTCCAATGAGAGGAATATGCATGTGGAAAGGTTCTGAGAAGGGAGGGTGGATGGCATATTCAACGAACATCAAGGAAAGCACAGGGACCCAAGTGGAATAAATGAGAATAAGAACAGTGTGAGATGAGAGCAGAGAGGATGCCATGTCAGCCACAGTAAAAACTTACTATCTCCCTGCTAGTGAGATGTGAAGCCCTTGGAAAGTTTGGACAGCAGAGTGGCAAAACCAGACTTGTATTTTCAGTGGTGTGGAGGCCAGCCTCCAGGGGGCAGGATGGACATAGAGAACTTAGTGAGGAGGCTATTGCACTAGCCCAGGGGCGAGACCATTGTAACTTAGACTTGAGTGGTAGCAAAGGAGATAGTGACGAGAGGCTGGCTAGTCACAATTCTTTCATGACTCTTCTAATCTTTCTTTTTTAAAACATATTTGTCTCATCAATGTTTTATCCCAACAAGTATATTGTCAAGCTCTCATATCCTGACTTTGGTGATCCTGGTATCAAAATCATCTTGCCTGCCTGCTAATTCCAACAAGACACTCCTAGATCATTCTAAATTCAGCACCCCCAAAAATCTACATTTGCATGTACCATAGCCTAACACATCTGCATCACCACTCTTATCTCTGATCACTCTCAAGACAATGGCACCATACCTGATCAAGGAGGAGCTGGCTTTCACTCTGCAAGGAGCATCACCAGCGAATGAACATATGCCTCCAAAGGTCACCACCGAGTGTCTGTCTCTTCCCAGAGGCTGTAACTGATGGGTGGACTCGGTCTGAGCCACAGCAGGAAAGAGCCATTCATGGCCCACTCTGATGCTAAGTCACTCCTCTGAGCAAGAAAACTCCTAACCCTATGCCTGCAGCATAGGGCCCCTTCCTCTGAAGTTTCTATGCTTTACAACTCCCTAAAAAGGAAGTTGTCTTAAGAGGCTTACAGCCCTTTAGGGAGAAGCTGACCACAGCTTAATGGTATGTTAATGCAACTTCTGGCCCCATTTCCCCCTCATACCCACATAGGGCTCCATGCAGTCTATTCAACATCTAGGGTGAAGTAATAAGCAACTAGCTGAACAAGATCAATACCAAGCTGCCATGGCAGGACAGAAACCCAGTTTCTGTCTCTCAGTGTCATATATCATTCAAGAGTAAAGCGTAATAATGTTTATAAAATAGTTAGTCCAAGAGAACAAGTCATGTCAAAATCATTTACCAACATATCTTAAGTTAAAAAAAAATCCTAATATATAGCTTGCATGCAATATGCAAACAGCCTACTAAGGAGAAGATCTGACATTAAAATGTCACTAAAATTACTACTCAGCTGTAAGACTCACACACCTAAGATTTAACAGCACAGAGCCTAGGTAGGGTCACAAGTAATAGTATTAAAGTGAATATTCAAAACCTATTTTCTGAAAAGGCATTTTGCAAAGATACAACTAGACATAGCTTTTTTTTTTTTTTAAATCTTCATTTGCACTATGATACAGAATGAGAAAACAGAAATCAAAATGTATTCATCACCCTGGTCCCTCCTCTACTTGTAAATAAAGCAGAAACTACACATCTTAATGTTTGAACAAAATTAAGCTAGATCTGAAGTGATGTTACTTAAGACTACCAAGGATGAAAATTACAGCCTGAATTCAATCTGCTATCAAAAGCACTTGAGGGCTTCCCTGGTGGCCCAGTGGTTGAGAGTCCGCCTGCCGATGCAGGGGACACGGGTTCGTGCCCGGTCTGGGAAGATCCCACATGCCGCGGAGCGGCTGGGCCCGTGAGCCATGGCTGCTGAGCCTGCGCGTCCAGAGTCTGTGCTCCGCAATGGGAGAGGCCACAGCAGTGAGAGGCCCGCGTACCGCAAAAAAAAAATAAATAAATAAAATGTGTTTAAAAGCACTTGAGATGCCAGATAATGTAAAAGAAATTTGAAATAAGTATTAAGAAGTCCACTGAAAGACCTTTCCTTGAATTTTGTTACTGAAAATCCTCTTCTGCTAAAATTTCAAGGTTTCTTACAGTGCTTCTACATATACTCTCTGACCCCACTACCTTCCTTTTCTGTAGGCAGTGATTTGATCATCAGACACACTGATTCTGCTGAAAATTGGAGTCCATTTTAAGAGTTTTTCACAGCATGGATATTTTTCCCTTATAAATTATTGTTCACTTTTCCTAATACTGCACAAATAATATAACAACAATACTGAGGAAAAAATTTTTAGTTTGAAAGTTCATCGCACATAAAAGCATGCTCTTCTAATGGACCTGTGTCAGGGCCCCAGTCCCTGAGCAGTAAGGATAAGCATCTCTAGAGGCAGGCTAGGAGTGTCACCAATCAGGCAATAGTCTCAGTCTGGCTTGGCTCAAAGAAGCAAAGATTTATACAGAAGTGACCCTGTGTTCCTGGGCCTCCTCAATCTAGTAACTTTGATTATTTTCAAATTTTGAGATTAGATGAATACCAAAACTAAATTTTTTTGGGGGGGGATGAAGAACATGGCGTGAACATAACTTTTAAACAAAGAAAGATACATTTCTCACATATAAATAACTTCTTTTTAAAAAAAAATCTCACTCCAGGGCTTCCCTGGTGGCGCAGTCGTTGAGAATCCGCCTGCCAATGCAGGGGACACGGGTTCAAGCCCTGGTCCGGGAAGATCCCACATGCCGTGGAGCAACTAATCCCGTGCGCCACAACTACTGAGCCTGTGCTCTGGAGCCCACGAGCCACAACTACTGAGCTTGCGAGCCACAACTACTGAAGCCCACGCGCCTAGAGCCTATGCTCCGCAACAAGAGAAGCCACCACAGTGAGAAGCCCGCACACCGCAATGAGGAGTAGCCCCCACTCGTCGCAACTAGAGAAAGCCTGTGTGCAACAACCAAGACCCAACGCAGCCAAAAATAAATTAAAAAAAAAAATCCCACTCCAATTTGCAAAATCGATACTCTCAAATACACAGCTTACCTTTTCAATACTTTTTTTTTTTTGGTCAACCGTCAGCTACAGACCCATTCCAGCTTGTTGACTTAGATTCTTTCTAATGAGGTTTCAAAATAGCTGAAGTTCTACTAAAAGAAGGAGAGCCTTGGAAATGTATGGTAAACTAGTCACTGGGTTTTGGAGACAGTTGAAAGACCTGTGAAAGTATGGGGGTGGTAACGGCAGGGGTCTGGACTGATAATGAGACATAAAAATTCAGGATGCTACAACTTTCAATTTTTCAGTTTTAAGATTTGACTCCTATGGAAAGCGTGGAAAATTGGAGCAGTATCTAAGAGAGCAAGAACCAACCAGAAGAAAAGTAGTACACCCAGTAGTGTACCTAATTCCTCTGGCTGGCCCCTTTTCCTCCTCATGGATCCTCTTTATCAATAAATTTTAAATGGTATTTATACCACTCCTGGGCTCTATTTTCCATTCCATGCCACATTTTAGGAGAAAAGCTATAAAAATATATATGTGAACTAGAGTAAGATTTTGACTCCTACCACTTGGAACTTGACTAGAGTGATGAATAGACCAGATTGAATTTTGGTGACTGTACACACTGGTGGATTAAGTCACTGCTTTGAAAAGCCAATAATTACTGGACTATGAAGAAACAACTCACCAGCAAATGGGTCACCAGCAACTAAAAGGCCAAAAGCATTAGTACTGGAAGCCAATGTATTGGAACTAATCAGATGGCACAAATTTAACCAGAAAGCACCCATGGTTCTGCTGATAACATTTGCTCTGCAAGTTTCAACAATGTAATTTTTAATCTGGGCTCCTATAGAACAGACTTTTTGCACCTTGCCCCAGAGATTCTGAGTAAATGCATTTTATTTTTAGATGTTTCCTCTCTTGACACAGGGTTCCACAAATATGAAGGAACAAATGATCCCCCAAGCATGCTAGGGGTTGTTGTTGTCTCTTCTCTCTTACTCTGTGGTCTCCTGCAAGCATTTAAAATAATAGTTAGCCAAGAAATGTTTTCCTGCAGAACAAGGCACTTCCCTTGGCCCTAAAATGGGAAGGCATTAAAAGGATTGAATCTGCTTTGGAACATTAGGTTGGCCCTTTTTGATAAATTGAAGGTGTTTCAGAGTTGAGAGGCCATCTTAATTTTACAGTAAAGAGCTATCTTATGAGAAAGTAAGAAAAATCTCAGGTAGTGTTTTATTGAAAACATTGTTATTACCATTCCATCAAAAGAATTTATTGTGAGGAGAAAAGTCACACTGTCTTAATTAATATTATTCACTTTTCTTTACAGAGGCTCACATCTAACATGCCTGCAGTTAGTACTGAAGTCAAGGGTATTAAAGCAAAAGGAAACAAATGTCTTCATGGTTTCCAAAATAATAATTCAAAACATGTCTGTCAATATTTCAGAAGCTACATGTCCCTGATTAACCTGTAATAATGGGACAGAGTAAAAAGGAATGTGACTCAATGATAAATTACTCACAGAACTATGTGGTGTGATAAACCGCTAATTCTACAAAGCCATCAACATGTTACACCTTCAGAATATTTCATGCTTCTGAAAAGAAACATCAATCAACCTCAATTCTTGGAAGAGTATATCTTAGATACAGCTCTTCTTTCTACACTCCTCTAAAATTGTATTTTAGCCAGGGTTGATAAGCAAAAAGGAGCATACTCTTGTCAAAGTAAAGACTGATATTTCTCAAAGGAGAGCATTGCTATGTGGGAGACAAAATATGATCCCTTTGTTCTTGGTCGAAGATCCCTTGATAACTAGAGTCAAGGGTTCAACCAGAAACGTCAATATTACACTAAGAGGCAAGAAAAGATTTCTTCCCATTATGCCTTCATTAAGAGGCCTGGGTCGTACTGACTCACACATATGTATACTCTGTGGATACTCAGTCAAAGATGTTTTCGTGTCCAGCTCCTGTCTTTAGGCAGGTGAAGCATTATTTTTTTTTTTTTTTGCGGTACGCGGGCCTCTCACCGTTGTGGCCTCTCCCGTTGCGGAGCACAGGCTCCGGACGCGCAGGCTCAGCGGCCATGGCTCACGGGCCCAGCCGCTCCGCGGCATGTGGGATCTTCCCGGATCGGGGCACGAACCCGTGTCCCCTGCATCGGCAGGCAGACTCTCAACCACTGCGCCACCAGGGAAGCCCAGGTGAAGCATTATTGATTCCATTTCTTTTTTTTTTCTTTTTTTGACTGCATCGGGTCTTACTTGCGGCACGCAGGGTCTTCGTTGAGGCATGCAGGATCTTTCGCTGTGGCGCAGGCTTCTCTCTATTTGTGGTCTGTGGGTTTTCGCTTCTCTAGTTGTGGTGTGAGGGCTCCAGGGTGCGTGGGCTTGTAGTTTGTGACACACAGGCTCTCTAGTTGAGGCACGCGAGCTCAGTAGTTGTGGCGCATGGGCTTAGTTGCCCTGCAGCATGTGGGATCTTAGTTCCCCCACCAGGGATTGAACCTGAGTCCCCTGCATTGGAAGGCAGATTCTTTACCACTGGACCACCAGGGAAATCCCTTGATTCCATTTTACAGATAAAGGAAGTGATTCCCAGAGCATCTCTGCTGCCAGAATTTACCTGTCCTTCCAACTAAACCAAAAATAGTAGTCATTAGTAACAATACACGGAGTTTCTCTGGTGTCCTTTAATATAATCTTGCAGGCATAACTTGATCGGGGCTTCAAAATCATCTAGGTAAGCCCAGTGCAAAATCATCTGTGAAATTTAGTAGAGTGCTTACAATGCAAGAAGCAGGAGGTAGTTAATAACATAGACTATGTCATCATGATGTTTAGACATAATCTGATTCAGTCAGTAATGAGACGTGAGGTCTCAGAAAAGTCATTTAATCTTTTGTGCCTCAGGCTCCGGGTCTGTGAAATGGGAATATTAATGGTATCTATATCGTAGGGTCACTGAAGAGATTAAATGAAAAAACATACATTAAGCATTTAATGTAGTAGCTGGCATATAGCAAATGCTCAATTAGTATAGCTATTAATATACAATGAGAGTGTTGATTAATGGGCATTGTCTCACTCATAGGAAATCTACTGCAAAGTAATAGCATGGTCCCAACACTTCCTAAAAGGAGAGGACTGCTACCTGATTTTAACTTTGTTTCCTCAGAACAATGTCATATTCCTTTCTGCAAGTTTAGCGATCACCCTTCATATCAGACCATGTCAACCACATCAGCTGAGATTAGAAAGAACACATATTTCACCTTTACCAACAGTAACTAATTGGAACAACTTGGCATCCACAAGGAATCTCTCTTTTATATCTCATGATAACTATCCATGACTAATTTTCTATTTCCCGAAAAACATTCCAGTACCTCATTCCAGTATCTTGGGAGTCAATGAGAAGTTGGCTCCAATCCTAACTCTGTTGCTTACTAACTGTATGACGTGGGCAACTCACTTTTCTATGAGCCTCAATTTCCTCATTTATAAATGAACATAATTATAACATAGGAGGTTGTTATAAGTAATTTAAATTCACAATTAATTTCTCTTTATCAACACTGTCATCGAGTTCTCAAGAATAGGCTTGCTTTTGGCCATGATTTACTCTTGGGTCCAAAAAGTAGCCTGTATTAGACAATGTATTTTCCAACCTAACCTCAGCAAATGAATCCTCAGACATTGCTTCTGTACAACTTTTTACATTTCTCTAAATTGATGGTGTCATTTTGAATTATACTCCTGATGTTTAACAAACTCATCACCTGTCTAGACCCATGTATGTCAAAGAAAAAGCTCATGATTTCAGTATTACATTTGGAATCTCAGAATTTAATTTTAGTGATTAAACATCAGAGCAGTTCTTCCATGTGTCTTCACCAAGCCTACCTTATGGAATCTCCAGAAAATTAATGCCACCAGATTGTCACTCCAATTAGCCAAAGGATTACTCTCTAAACTGTTGCTAGAATCAACTCTACGTGTAGAGTTCCAAAATCACATAACACAATCAAGGATGTTATCTCAAACTTCAGCATCAGCTGGCCCATTACTTTTATAGTTTAAATATCTTTAACATGGCCTCATCAGAGATTTGAAAACTTCTTTTTTTTTTAAAGGTTTCTCAAACCACTTATTTAAAGATTAAGGGACAGACAAAAATCAGAATCTACTTTATTTCACAAATGCTTAAATTATGGTTTTATTTAAAATATGAAATCAGTAACCCTAAACACGTGTCCCCCAACCATCCAGAAATGTGCTCACAATTTGAATCTCATGAATGTTTTAGAATAAAAGCTAGTCAGATAACTACATTTACTGGATACATATTACATGAAAAACTTTCTAGTCAACACATTGGGAAGTATAAAAGAAATATAACCGGCTCTCCCCTCAAGGAAATAATAATACACACCCATAACCAAGAGGACTGATAAAGCAACACATTTTGAACATGTGAGCTGACACAGTGTGGACAAGACAGAATGGAAAGAAGACGAGGAGGCAGATCTCTGAAGAAGTAGTGCCCACATTGACAGGGAAAGGAGTGGGCTTTCTTCTTGGGGAAAACACATATTGGGGTGGAAACAAGAAAGTTGAGTTTTAAATTACTTAACAATACTATAGAGTCTAAAATTCACACAGAAAAGATGGCCAAGGAGAATCTGGATTTAATCCTACATGCAACTATGCGGCATTATACAATCTTCAGAGGGAAAAAAGATGATAAAAATAGTATTCAGGAAAGACTATTCTCAAATCATTTCCACCTATTCTTTGCGGTTCTGCACAAAACCTTTACTTTTAAGGAGCTTCTGCTTTCTTTGCTATAGGACAATGTTTGTGGCCCTAGCAATTCCCAAACTAATTCTGAGTTTTTCGTGCAAGACAAAACATTAGTATTTATCTTAAAATTACGACCTGCATGCTTCAATACAGCTTTTAAAGTTTCTATCTTGTTTTAAATGGCATCCTTAGCTTATGATGTGCCTGAAGGCATTCAGCATTTAGCTCCCTGATAAAATGACAAGGGACTGAAATAGACTGCAGGAAACTTACATTAACTTCCAGTCAGGTCCAGTGGTTTGGGGAGTGAAGCTACGTTAGAGAAAGCATTACTTCCAGCAGATGCTGACAGAACGCAGCAGCTCCTCAGACAAAATGGACATTTCTCCGTCAATCTCCATGGAGTTTCTTAAGCAATCCCAGCAGCAGAGGGATGTGGGTTGCCAAATACAGACACAATCTGTCCCCTCTCCTAAAATGAGGTTGCTTCTCATTATTCTCGAGGAGTCACACAAGCTGTGGGCAATTTGTTCACATGAAGAGCAAACCCTATTGAGTAGTTGCAACACTTCAGACCTCCAAGGGCAGCAGAATTGACCGGCAATTTCTGGACCTTTCCAATAATAGCTGAGACAAAGGGGGAAATGAAGCCTGTCACATACACATCACTAGCCAGGCCTGGCTTTTGTAATGCTGAACTAACAGAAAGAGGGGACCATTTAGTAACTGTATTACAAAACAGCCCACAGAACAGCCTGCTCTGGCTGCCCACGCTGATGGCAGCAGCACACTGCTTCATACCCTTGCCTTGGCATCAGCTAGAGCAGTAGTGTGTGCTTACACCTGCGGTAACCAGCACACGTTTTTATGGAATGAAGCATTCATACAATTCAATAAGAAAAAGAAATGGCCAGACATGCCACAGGCCTGGTCAAGAGTGGGTGGCATTGAGGTCAGATTAAAGGGAAAAAAAGGAACCATAGCTGGATAACTTTGGGAAACTTCTCTTGAAGATTTGAGGATGTACGATGTACTTTTTTTTTTAAGGCTCAAACCTTTCAGTAAAGAAATCTGTTTCGATTAATTTCATCTTGCTCATCCTACCACCACCACCATCACCACCGCCTGTTTTATAAATGGGACCATTTTTCATCTTGTGTCTGTTAACATCTCATGGAAAACCCACAGGGAAAAGCTGCTCTAATCTGCCCACACCTTAAATGATGATAAGTTGAGGCTCAGAGACACTTAGTAAATCACACACCCCAAGTAGTTATGGCAGAAACAGAGTTGGATTCCAGGACGCTAAGTCATTCCAGTGCTAATCCTACGGTCCTATAGATCATATACACCAATGTCACAGTTTTTTAAAATATTTTGGATATTGATTAACAGAACCAGCACGATTTTAGCACAGAGCAGGGAAATTCTAGCAATGCATAGAGTTGGCAAAAAATGTGAAGATCTAAGTGAACATAACACTACCACCTGAATTTAAACTAGAAAAGCCTGTATTCTCAATCTAGAGGAGAGAAGACTTAAACTAGTCACAGTGAAGGGATTGAAGTAGTTGTTCTCTAGGGTAGGCATGTCCTCTGTCAATCTGTTCTGGAACTACAGACAATGACGGTACGTGGATGCAACTCTGTTTCTATAAAGTTGGTCATCCCAGCAGAGGAGATGAAGAACAAAAATCGACAATAACAGGATCCTTCGCTGAAAACCATCTAACTGCACAATGAGTTCCTAAGGGAGCTGGTGTCCTCTACACTGGAAGTTTCATTAAAAAAATAAGATAGATTATCATCTACTGGGAAAGGTATAAAAACAGTCCTGCCTAAAGAAAATAGATGGACTTGATAAAACTGCAAAGTCATTGTCAACCTTTCGAGCCAGCCTGTGAGTCAGAGGCTGGCTATGCTGTCTGTGTGCTATCCAGAGACTTGCCTCACATTCTACTTCTCGGCCTCACCTTTTGATCATTTTCTTGTTTACTGGCATCTCTGTCTACCCTATGGGGAAACACAAAAGTGAAAGAAGACTGGAAACAAATTATTAGATTGAATTCCTTCCTAGATAGATTTACTTCTTTGAACATAAGATAGAATAGAAAAAGGTAAAAATTATGGCTAAAATATGATTTGGATTATCTGTTCATTTTTGTATCCCATTTCTTGATCAAATAGAAACAACCCGAATGTTGGGGGTAATTCACTGACCCAGCTATGTTGCAGAAGAGTTGCTCTAATGAATGTTCCAAACTTAGACTTTTCAGAACCAATTTTTCTACTCCAAATCAGAAACCATGAAGGTTTGAACCAATTCCCTTTCTCCCACACATCCTCTCCTACATCTGTTTTTAGAATCCACTGCTAAAAACAAATAATTCTGAGAAGGCTTTAGAGGCGTTTCAACATGTAACTAAATTAACTACCTTTCTATTCAATTTAACCTTAAATTAAAACAAAATATAAACAACTGCAACACTAAAATCCCTCCATTTAAAAAAAGAATATGTATGCTTTTGGTGTATCCAAATTAATTAGCACTGATGGTCTCTAGATGAATTTTGCTTATCATGAAACAAGGAGGTAGACTGAGCTTAGCACTTACAACCTAAAGATAACGTCTAAAGTTTAAAGATTTTAATGATTTTTTAAAAATCAATTTGCATTGGTCAAGATTATAGTATAGTCCTATAAACCCTATCTAAAAGAAAAACCTCCTGAGTGCATAATAAGAAAAAAGGAATTGACAATTTCATGGGCTCCAAGCGTACATGAAACAGATAAAAAAAATGTTTCTGCAGTTTGTTATTCTTTTGAATTCCCCCAACCCTGCATCCTACATCATATTCACCAGAAGAACTGAAGTTCCCCTGTGTCCTCTTGGCGCTAATCATGTCCTATAACTAGGTGGCTGACAGAACTTCAGTGCAGTCTGTGTAGTTCAGGCACAGAGAACTTATCCCCAAGTGTCTCTAGTCTCCTCACCAACATTCCATCTCAGCGTAAGACAGAGAGGGGAAAGATAAACATGCTGAGGTCCATCGGATCTGCCATCATTACCCAGAAAGCTCATTATCACCTGGATTTAGCAATAATATTGATTGTACTATGGCCCTAAACACACTACATGATATAACACAATTGTAGAATGGACAGCCAACTATGCCCGAGCTGGTTCCTCAAACACTGGGAAGAACAGGAGTTCTGATAACTAATTTAAATGCTTTGTAAGTGGGGCTAAACACTGGACAAAAATACAGCAAAAGAGCAGCACAGCATAGTGGTTAATAGTATGGGCTTTGGAGCTGGGGAAACCCAAGTTCAAATCTGACACTGAGGCGTGCTTTGGGACCTGAACCTCTGCCCCTCAATTTCTTCCTGTAAAGTTGGGATCATAGTAGTTCCTCATGTCTAAGCACCTATTAAATGGTAGCTATTATGATCATTATCTTCTTAACAGAAGAGTCCGTGAACCACGGAAAGCTTCTCTTTTTTCACATCTAATATCCTGTCGACAGAGGAGGGTTTCCTTACCCTGTGATTTAATCTTAAAATAGAATGATTTAACAAAAGTATACAATGAGACACTAAGACCATCTCCAGTATTCAGCAGAATAGAATGAAGGTCCCATTATAGGAACCTTCTAAAATACACTGGCACTGTATATGTATTTTTCAACAATACTTTCTAGTTTTGTCAGCTAAACCTTGGCAAAAATTCCTGCCACGTGCTAGGGTGTCAGTTCACACTAACAGTAGTGATGAGGGGAAAGGTGGGGGAGAGGAGAAGGTCACATCTCCTTCTGAAAGATAACCCTGGGGAGAAAGGAAAGTGGAGCAAAAAGGCAGCTGGAATCAAGTAAGATGTGCCTTGACTCCCTAATTTCTTCTACTTTGGGATGACCATTGTTATTTGTGCAAGAAGGAGAGGCAGTCTGGATGGGGTGGAGGAAAAGCAGTAGAGGAGAAATCACTACGAATTATAAACAAAAACTCCGTCTTTGCAATTAACAACTTCTCCTGAGACTTTCTGAGCCAATTAGTATCAGTTGCTGAGGTGGGTTTGGTCAAACAAACCTCTGTGCTAATGCCCACCTGCGCTAAACCCACCTCCTATGAAGCAACAAAGCCTCTGTTAATGAGGTTCAGGACCAATCATCCGACAAAGAGTCCCGCTAAGGATGCTACAGCGGATGTCTTAGGGTAACCGGCAGGGAAATTCCCTTAAATTCTACTGTCTTACTGGAAACCAAGACACTCTAAGATAATGACTTGGCTCATTCTTTCCGCTCCTCTTTTCCTTTGCTTCTTGTCACGTGAGGTGACAGTGACCACATGCCCTGTATAAATTTGAATCCATTGCTCCAACTGCTGGGCCCGGCTGTTTTCATAGGTGGGAGAAGTGATGCTGCAGGGAGCAAATTGTAAATCCAGGCAAAGAACAAATGACAAGAATGTCATATCTCTCTAGAGTCACCGTCTCCAGGTGGGAGACACAGTTAACACGAGCCCTACGAAACAGTTAAAGCAGAGTTTAGCAACATCTGGGAAACTGCCTGGTCAACTTGCTCTTGTTGTAAAATTCATCATGGTGTCTCCTCTGCTTTAACACACAGAGCTCGGGATGCCTTGTGAATCCATTCAGTGTAACTCAGACAAACTGACACCAGTTTTGTTGTCTGATTTCCTAATAAATGACACTCATCCTCGTGGAGGCATACCCACTTGGTTCCTACTATCAAACAATCAAGCAGCAGTTGTTGACAAAGCCTGTTATGAACACAGCACTGGACAGGGCACTCTGGAGAGAAAAGAAAATGCCTCAAAGTCCTTGGCTTCAAAAAGCAAAAATGAAAAAAAAACAAAAAGCAAAAATGAACAAAATGAACACGTCGTGTAATACTACATGTGAAAAATAATAAAACTAAAAAATGTTAGGGAGCTCTGAAAAGGAAACACAGAGATAAATGCAGGAATGGCTCCCCAGAGAAGGTCAGGTATGACTTTAATTGCTTAAATGGTGAGACTTAGATTGGAGGCGTGGGTAAGGAAAAATTTTAGAAGTGGAAAGACACAAAATGTCAAGCCTTAAACGATAAGACCCAATGATCTAAAAGATATTCAGATTCCCCTCAAGCTCAAGTCTTCATGAAAATAATCAAAAGGAAATCACAGATAGAGCTCCCTAAGTTTTGCATAGGCCAAATTCTCCCTGACATGATTCCATCATCATGGCTCAGATAAGTGGCTGCTGATTAATTTGATCTCAGTACATACAGAATACAATGGTACCTTGGCCTAGTGATAGCTAAAGAAATCACAAAAACAGTGGCATGGAGGCTCTCCATCCCACCCCGTCCTCTCTCTGTGGCTGGCAGCAGCTCTCTCCACAAACTAATTAGAACTGGAGAAAATAGCCAGGCAAAACAAAATTGAGAGAAACAGGCACTAAATTCTTTGCAAGTTCATTAGGCAAATAGACCAGGATGTCTCAGAAGGTATGAAATATAGTTGGTTGCCCAATTCAGCAACATTTGGCAAGGTCTGCCTCAACAAAAGTACACCACGCTGACAGTAAGCTGTGAACAGGGGATGTGGATTACGTCTTCATGATCCATTCTTCCCTTGGCTTTTCTGGGATATTTCTGAGGTTGGAAGAAGCAAGAAGGCAACTATGAGCTCTGCTCACACACTTCACTCCATCCCCCATTGTGGAATAATAAAATTTTATAGCTGGAAAGAGAGAACATATACTGTAATCCTTACCCAGAAAGGGCCCTTAGAATCCACTCACTCATTGATTCAATAAATATTTATCGAGTGCTTAGTATGTGCCAGACATCACTGTGCTAGACATCAAAGATATAGTCATGAAAATTACAGGCATGTTTCCTGCTCTATGCAATTTACAGGAGAGAGGACACATAAATGGAAAGTGGAACTATACTTGACACGTACTAAGAACAGAAAAATTGGGTGTGCTGAATTTTGATCACCTCTTCTTTACCCCATTGGTGAGGGAAGGATTCCTACCATAGGGCCGTAAAGATGGTTGAAAACATGACACACAATATGGTATGGCTGAGACCTACAGCAGTTTAGTAGTCATAGATACTCACAGCCCAGGGGAAGACACTGCATGCCACTCAGGGACACATGGGGTCACTCAGGAACAGAGTGAACAAGCGAAGGCCATAGGAAGTGGGTTTTATAGTAACAAGAGGATGAGGTGACCCCTAGTTGCCACGGGGGGTGGGGGGTATGACTGACTTGTTTGAATAATTCCCTGGGCTGGCACGGAACTAAAGGCCACCACTCAAGGTGAAGTGAGCCCTGCGTTTGGTCCATGTGATTAGGAGCATTGTTTGGCTGGGAAGCACAGTGGGGAGGGGAACCTGTGGTTGGGCCATGTGAGGCCCTTGCACTTTTACTGGAGGTCAAGGCTGCACATGATCTTGAATCTTATGAACATTTTGAACCAATGGGAGCACATAAAACAGTCCAAAGGCCAACCCTGAGATCACTTACAATTCAATCAGAAAGCCTTAGTTGGTGGGAACCTAGAGTCAGAAAAACTCTGTTTTCTCTTCCATTCCTCCGTCTCTGTACATGGCAAATAGCGTGGGTATACAAAGGGTCCTGGGGGTCACCCATCTGTGTCTCAGGTCCAGCACTAGTACCCTGCTCCTCAAAAAAAAAAAAAATAGGCTGCATCCTTTCTGGGATACCACATTGCCTTCCCAAGCTGAGGGCTGGGCGGGTAAGATGTGGGCAAGGGGCTCTCCGAAGCAGCCTCTGTGACAATTGTATTTAATACAAGTTAATAAAGACAGAAAGCCCCACTTATGTGAGAGAACATAAGTTCGCGGGAATAGAACTGAAGTTACAGACGTGCAGAGAACATCGGTCCCTCTCTTCTCGAGAAAGCAGACAGCTTGGTAGAAGGAGCCGTATGCAGACAGAGGAAGAAGTGTGCTTGGCTGAACAGGACTTGCTGAGAAGCAACAGAAAGCAGGAAGCATGAAGCCGGATGCAACAGGAAGAACAGGCAGATGTGTACAAGATTGAGCCCGCTGTGGTCACTCAAACGGGAGGATAGGTTCCTGCCCTAAACACAATCTTCATAACAGTGAGTGTAAGGGAACAAGAGAGAAAGTGTTTATAGAGATGTTAAATCTCCTGCAAAGAGTGTAGTTTGTTTCCCCACAGCAGGCTATTGGAAAGCCTGTGAAAGAAGACCCTTGAGAGACATAGAAAGTAGAATCAGAGTACATTTTCATGGGACTTCATAAAGAAGGAAATCCCTCAGGTCAAGAGTCTATATAAACGTTTTGTAGAAGAAAAAGGTCAGCTTCCAAATGGAAAAGTGCCAGCTGGTGTCTTTCTAACTTGCTCCCTTTCCTTCCTCTGCACCCGACATTGTCGTCAGCATCCCCGCACTGGTGCAGACTCACCCCTGGGCAGTACAGGCATGGAAGGATGCTCGTGGATAATGTGGGAGGGGCAGGAGACTGAGCAACCTCCAGACGTCTGCTTCTGGAACTCTGACACTGTCCACACATGGGTGTACATCCCATGAGCATCAGTCCTCACTTTCTGACCCGGGCCCAATTCTAGCTGGATATACAACTTAACTCAATAAACAGAAATAGTTCATTAGTAAGCAGATAGAAGGAAGACATCTGAAAGTCACACCCATCTGACTGCCTCCTTAGAGCTATGGAGGAAGTGGAAGTAGAAAGTCAGCAGATACACTGTCTCCTGTATTCCACGCTAAGCCAAAAATCATACCTTTTTTCTCCTGTGATACAGACCAAATGATAACGTCTCATCCATTTTCCTTTCAATCAGACCAAAGCATACAGCTGTCACTATGACCACCTATGGTTTCTCCCCAGACCACGCAGGGACTGCTTTACTCTTTCTGTGTCTCCTTTCACCACACAGGTGTTATTAAAATGACAACCTTAAAAAGAGCACTAAATTAGGTGACAGAATGAAGCAGTACGGAAAAAAATTAAGTTAAAACTGAACATATATTTTGATTCTAATTATATTAGAAATATGCTTGAGGGGAAAGGACTAGAAAAAAATACAACACTATATTAACAAAGAGGCAAAGAGAAGAGAGGAAACCTTTATCAGGGCCAGTTGCTATATATCAGGTTCTATGTGCTTGGGATTAGGACAGAACTATTTCGTGTGTGTGCTTATGTGTGTGTTTATATCTTTCTGTATTTTCCAATTTTTATTAATGGGATTATAGTGCATAAATTAAAATATATAAAGTATACATGCACATAAAAGAATTAGAACACTCCAAAACAATATGCCACCATAGGAGCTATTTATTATACCGGAGAAAGAGCTTGAGTTAGAAGCAGACACACCCAGCTTAGTCTCATGCTGTGTGTCTGTGGGCAAAACAGTAACGCTGTGGGCCTCAGTTTCCTCACCCATAAAAATAAGGATAACACCAGCCACCCCGCAGCTTTTCCTAGGAAGTCAACGTTATAACATCTGTGAATGACGTTATGATATCCATGAATGAATCTCGCCCAGTACTTGGAAGTACTCAAAAATACTCTTTTCCTTACCTTCTACACAAGTCCTCTGTTCAATGCATGGATTCCCTCCTCTATTTTGATTCAAAGCCCTTTGCAGAGATTAGATTGTGGAGGGCTTAACAACTTGAAAAAAATTATCAGACAGCTGTTTGAAGATCTGTGTTTGCAGCTTTATTGCACCAAAGAAAACACTCTTCCTTTATCTGTAAAATCTGCGGTCTGTGGCAAGATTGATGAGGGCCTTGCAGGGCTCTCTGAAAAGTAAGGGCACCTCTCCTTCATTCCCCACTGAAAGGCTGGCTCTAGTGTGTGTGTTGCTCTTGGTGGTGGTGTTTTTTCCTCACTTACTGCCTAACGTAAGGCTGTGAGAAGATAGAATCACCCACCGCCAGGGAAAGGGAGGTTTTTCTAGCCCTGCACTGTGCAGGCCGTTCAGGCACCAGGCAGGGAACTCCTGTGGCATCAAGCCCAATGAGTGATCCAAGCACAGACAGAGTCCTCCGTCCTGCCCTGCCAGCATCATCATGACCAAGATTATATAAAGGAAACTGCCACGTAACAGAAGAGATCATTCTCAGAGCAAAAGTCTCTATCACCCCTGCACATGATAAAATAATAAAGTATGGGGGGAATGTTTAAGAAAGTAAGAGATATCAAATGCAGTGCTCTCAGACATACATATATTTGCTTACATCTAGGAGTTATCAATGACTTAGAAGCTGTTCCTCTGCATCTCTCGAAGGAAACCTTGTCTTCATAGGGAGGAGGAGTAGGGAAAACACTCCCATGAACAACAGCAGTTGCAACTACGGATGGGGCCCCTCCACGGAGGTAAAGGGTAACCTCTTCAGGTGTGGTCTGGTTCCTCACAGGCTTAGCAACTTACAGAGCACCCATAGTATCACAGAACTGGAGGGATGTTTGCAATGTGATCCCAAGTCTCAGGGCAAAAGTTAGAAACCCAAGATCTAGTCCTGACTTTTCCTCCAATCCCCTATGAGAGAGGAGGCAAATCTCCTGGGTTCTTCATTATCTCTTAAATAAGAGCATCATTCTGTTACAAGGCTCTGAATCTGCGGTCTAAAATTCTGCCAAAATTATACACCATAGTTTTTGTCTATGGGCAGATGTTCATTTTTCAGAGAAAAGTTCCATATCATTTATCAGATCCTTAAAGAGTCCTGTAGTCCAAAAATACATTAAGAACAACTAAACTAAGTCACAAGTTCCCCTCCAGATTCCCATTGTTGGAGCAAATATTTCTGATTGTGAAACTCACAGACTTAGAAAACAAACTTACGGTTAACAAAGGGGAAAGGAGCAGGGGGGAATAAATTAGGATTTGGGGATTAATATATACATACTACTATATATAAAATATATAATGAACAAGGATCTACTGTATAGCACAGGGAACCCCACTCAATATTCTGTAATAAGCTAAATGGGAAAAGAATTTGAAAAAGAATGAATATATGTATATGCATAATTGAATCACTTTGCTGGACACCTAAAACTAACACATTGTAAATCAACTACATTCCAATATAAAATAAAATTTTTAAAAGTAAAAAATAATAAAATAAAACATGTATAAAAATACACATTCACTGTAGAAAAACTTTTAAATGTAGCCAAAAAGAAAAATTCCCCATAACTGGGTCATCCAGAGATAACCACTGGTGACATCTACATACACAGGAATATTTTTTATGATGGTATATTCAAGTTACACTCTACTCCACTGCACATTTTCATACATTAAAAATTCTTCAAAAAATTCCTCAAAAACAGCACCTTTAGGTCGAATAATATTTCATCATAAGCTTTTAATTATATTTTGTTTAACAATTTGCCCATTGTTGAACATCTATGTTGAGTCTAATGTTTTGCCATTATCGATAATGCTGCTGTGGACATTCCTCAGTCAAACTGTGCTTATTATACTTTTAGAGGAAATGGGGAGCTACTAAGAGTTTTTGAGCAAGAAAATAGCAAAATCGATATTTGTCTTATGATGTTACAGGAGATGAGTTGAAGTGAGAGAGAATAAAGGCTTAATGATAAGGTAGAAGGCTGTTATTTGAGAACCTGAACTGAGGAGGGAATAGTGAAACAGGACACAAGGTCCAGATGTAGAACACACGCCAAGTGGAAATCACCATGAGTCGCTGGTTCACAGGGAGAGAGGAGAGTCCAAGTTCAGGCTGAGGTTTCCAGCCTTCATGACTGGGAGATCAAATATACCATTAACAAAGACAAGGAAGCTAGGCTGAGAAGCCAGTTTGGAAAGAGGCAAATGAGTAGTCATATCTCCAGAAGGTCACTGCAATTTGAAAGATATAATTATTGAGCGACTTCTTTTTAATCTTAAGAAAAAAAAACTTTTAAAAGTGACATACTTTAGGACACCAATTTATACAGTATAAACTGGGAAGTACAAGCCAAGAGAACTCACTGGTTTAGCTCTTGAATGTTCAAATTCAAGTAACTAGGTATTACTAATAAACATCATTTAAAGCATAGAAGCTGAACAGTTTGCTTCATTCAGATCAGAATAACATTTCATAATCATGACTACATAACCAGATTTTTAAAATTATAACATATTTTTCAACTTTATTATTTTGTTTTACTTTTTCATTTTACAGATTCTTTTAATCAATGTGTTTCAGTTAAATGAGCTAATTGCTAGGGGGGAGAATCCAGAAATTAAGGTCACTAGCATATAAAATGCCACCACATGTCACTGGCTCAGAGCTCTATTTCTAGGAGAAGGTCACCTAGGAGTCTAATTCAGTGAAGATTTTTCTGGCTTTCTCACGACATAGTGAAGCCATTAGGAATGACAAGTAGAGATTTTCTCAATGGGGTCTCTGCTTATCTTTCAGGTCACCACGTCAGGTCTGAAATAGTAACTCTGGACTTAGGTTTAAAATGCCATCTTCTACTTAAATATTTACCATATAAAAATTTCTACATCATTCTTTATTACTGGACTATATTCTTGCCCAAAACTTTAGCTTGCCAAACAAGAATATACATGCATTTCTCATAAGATTCTTTGAAAACACCATTTTTACCGATTCTGAAATACCAAAGACAATCAAAGATGTAGTGACCAATTGGCAGGGAAGCTATTAATGTTATTTCCATTTTAGTATGAGGTTACTTTTATCTTTTATAGCCACCCTCCCTAGTGTGATAAATCTCTACCACAAGTATTTACTGAAAGACTTTTTCATGTGCTAGACACTGGTACTAGGTGCTGATGGTATTAAGCTACAGAACACTGAGATCAAGCTCAGTAAAATGTAATTGATCCAATTCCTTTCTCATAACTGGGAATTAAAGGGACAAAGAAATTAACCAGTTTCTTCTAACTTCTAATCCTCCAATTTCACCTTCTAATTCTTTCTTTTACTGTCCCATACTGGGTGACAGGAAAATTGACTAGTTACATGACAGCCAGAGTGGCCTAATCCTCACAAAAGAAAAAGCCCTATATAATAATTCTAAAAGCCAGAGAAAATACTAGAAGAATGTTCTAACAGCTCCAAGTCTTGCCTGTGCTAACCTGGTTTTCAGATAAGACCATGGGAAATGTGATACGAACAGCTCGAAGTGTCATTTCAAATGAAGCACGGCACTTGAATGGCCTCAAAATGAGTTATAAGTTACACCAGGCCATACTTTTACATATAAAGTAAAAGAACATGAAATAGTTTAAGAGAATGGCACACAGTATGGCAAAGCACCTAGAGACCATGATCTATGCCCTAATTGCAGGGGAAAATAAAATGAACTGAACCCTGAAAAATAAAATTTAGATAAGCAGAGAAGATGTAGAATGAAGAGATGTATTCAAGGGCAATTCCTGGGTGAAAGTGCGTAAGGAAAGGCACAGAAGCAGGAATAAGTACATCTAGTTCCCAAACTGACATTAATTTGCACCGCAACGTGGTCTAGAAAGGGACCATCAACCCTAGACATGCATCAGCATCAAAACTGTGCTCTGCAGATTGCTAAAGCAGATGACCTGATGAAACAGAAATCAGGAGATGTTGTGAAACCCACATGGCCTCTTGGATGCAGAATTCTGATGGAACACAGATGTAAAGCCCTGGAGATGCTGAACCAGAGTGTTTGTTGCCAATCCATATGCTTCTTCATTTGCTGTTTATTTCCTAAACTTTGGTTTATGTTACAAAATTTCCCTAGTCAAATATGCATGTAGGAAATGAACTGCAATCTTTTAAACATGGCATCTCCTTCAAAGTTTGGAAGTGCAGCTCCCTGTTAAAAGAGACCCCACAGATGTGCAGATCTTTTAGAATGGCATGGGTTCATCCTTCACCAAAGAAGAGTGCCAACTCCATAACCTGAAGGAGTTTCATTTTTCTCTGACCTACTGCTGATGAGGTGTATATTGGGCAATTTACTATATACAACCCAGAAAGTGAAGTAGAAAAAAATAGTAAGAACTCAGAATATGGAATTGTATCAGTTAAACCAGAATCCCCCATCTGGTTCTGGAAGCAAATGGAGCCTATGGAAAAAAAAAAAAAAGCTGCTGCAAGTAAATAAACAATTTAGTTGTAAAGTCTTTTTTTTTTTTTAGTTGAAAAGTCTTCTAAAAAATACTTTATTATGGGGATTCCCTGGTGGCGCAGTGGTTGAGAGTCTGCCTGCCAATGCAGGGGATGCAGGTTCGTGCCCCAGTCCGGGAAGATCCCACATGCCGCGGAGCGGCTGGGCCAGTGAGCCATGGCCGCTGAGCCTGAGCATCGGAGCCTGTGCTCCACAACGGGAGAGGCCACAAAAGTTTATCTTGGAAGACAAAATATGTCATTCAGCCTAATGAGACTACTCCTTCTCCACTTATCTTAGGTACACTTTCTCCAGATACCCTGCTATAAGAAGCTGAGAGCTGTAATGAACAGAAAAGCTGCCACCTATAATGTGACTTGTGTCTTTCTAACAGTTCCACCTACCTCTCTCTCACTGATTTGCCAAGACAAGCTCCTTTCTTCATACTACTGGGAATTTTGTTTATTAACATTTATTGTACAGAGGCTCTAAAATAGACATTGAGTTTGATGCTAAGGACACAGGGGTGAATGAGACAAGTCCTACTTTTAAGGAACTGTTGAGGAACTGTTGGTAAAGAGGGGAGTGAAGTTCAGCATGATAATTGTAACACCAAGGATAATAAAAGGGTATGTTTCTCAGCCTTGAGAGAGATGGGATTGAGGAAAGAATCTGTTCAGAGGTATTATCTTAGCAAAAAGGAGAGTAACGGTGAGCCACTTGGAAGAATGGAAAGACACTCTAAGTAGGGGCATCACCTACTCAGAGGCTTGGAACGTATAGAGATGGTGCATGTGGAAAAATGCATCTAGTTCAAGGTAGAGAGAATTGCAGGAAAAGTGTGCAAAGCACCAAATCATTAATGATTTTCAAGTCATATTAAGGAGTTTAGACTTAATTCTGAGAACAATGGAGAATCACTGAAGCATTTTAAAGATGAGAAGTGGCAAGAATAATAACACTCTGGATGCTATATGGAAAATGGATAAAATAAGGCCAGCCTCAAGGGAGAGACATAAGATAGGACACTGCAATTTAAAAGATGATGAAGACCTGGACCAGAGTAGTGGCAGTCATAATGGTTAAAAAGTACATGGATTCAAGAATAGTAGAATCTACAGACTCTGACAATAAGTTCTATTTGGAGTGGAAAAAGGGGAAAGGGTCCAAGATGACTCCCCAGTTCATTACTTATCACTGAGTTAGGGAATACAGGGAGAGATGGAGATGTAGTGGAGAAGATGAGTTCTATATTGGGCATGCTGAGTTTGAGGCAACTTTGAGAAATCTAAGGAAATATGTCCACTAGATCTGACCTGGCCATGTAGAGTTGACGTTATCAGCACATGGGTATATCTTTTTTTTTTTTAACATCTTTATTGCAGTATAATTACTTTACAATGGTGTGTTAGTTTCTGCTTTATAACAAAGTGAATCAGTTATACATATACATATACATATGTCCCCATAACTCTTCCCTCTTGCGTCTCCCTCCCTCCTATCCTCCCTATCCCACCCCTCTAGGTGGTCACAAAGCACTGAGCTGATCTCCCTGTGCTATGTGACTGCTTCCCACTAGCTATCTATTTTACGTTTGGTAGTGCATATATGTCCATGTCACTCTCTCACTTTTTCTCAGCTTACCCTTCCCCCTCCCCATATCCTCAAGTCCATTCTCTAGTAGGTCTGTGTCTTTATTCCCATCTTGTCCCTAGGTTCTTCATGACCTTTTTTTTTTTTAGATTCCATATATATGTGTTAGCATATGGTATTTGTTTTTCTTTTTCTGACTTACTTCACTCTGTATGACAGACTCTAGGTCCATGGGTATATCTTGATAACATCAGAATACGAGGTAAGCATGCCCAGTTAGAATGTGTAAAATGAGAAGAGATGCTCTAAAGACACTGGTCTCATAAGATGGTTTTAAGATCCATGTTACCTTAGAGGGGAGAGGTTTTAACCTCTCACAATACACTGGAATGATTAGTTTATCCCAGTTGCTAATTTTTAACTGGTAATGAAGAGGAGAACCTTGAAAGATGGTGTGTTAGGCAAATGTTGATGGTGGGGGTGTAGTGGTATAAGATGGAGATAGAAATCAGGGTGTTCAACATTGATTCTAAAAAATAAGGGATAAAACCAACACAAACTGGGCTTCTTAGGCATCTGAGGAGAAACTAAAGTCAGTGACCATCACTTTAAAGAGAATAAGAGGTATGTGCTCTTCAATGACTCCACAAACTCGGGTACAAAAAAAAAAAAAAAAACTAGGAAAGGATTATTTAAGTTTCATGGGTCATTGGAAGTCTCAGGTAGAGCTATCTAGACTGGTTGTTCTCAACTTCGCTGCAATCCAACTTGGGAAATTTTTAGAAATGCAAATATCCAGATGTCCTATAGTCCCTTGTTATTCAAATTGTGATCAACTACCAGTATCATTAGGCTCCCATGGGAGTTTGTTAATAATAATCTCAGACCCCATATCGACCATGAATCAAAATCTATATTCGTATAAGATTCCCCAGGAGATGTATATGCAGTTTGAGAAACATTACCTCTGAATCACTGGAAGGGCTTGTTAAAACACAGACTGCTAAATCAGGAGTGGAGTTTGTGAATTTGCATTTCTAACAAGTTCCCAAATGCTGCAGCTACTGCTGCAGGTCTGAGACCATATTTTGAGAACTTCTGCTATAGACTAATTAAATCAGAATCTCCCTAGGTGGGATCCAGGTATCAGTATATTTTAAAGCTCTCTAAATGATCCTAATTTACAGTCAATATTGAGAACAACTGGTAAAGATATTTTTCTGCTCCTGATTACACAAAGAAGGAAATGAACATGAGAACAGTTTAGCTATCCTCTCAACACTAGCTCAAACTCATAACTAAAATATTCTTTAATATAAAATGAATTTTGATTAATCACAGGAGAAAGAAAAATGTTGCTTCATCCTTAGTGACTCACTTCCACAAATATATTTGGTTATTGCTGAAAAAAAAGGTCACCAAAAGTAATCATTAACTTAATCATCACAGTAACAATCAATTTATTAATTTCATTTTCTGATGATTCTTATTTAATCGGGAAATGGCATTTTGAAGGCCAGAATATGTTTCTTTTCATCATATTTTTTAATAGAAGCAATTCTGAATAAATCATTGTTCTCCAATCAGCCTGCAAAACCAATTATTTCTGTTCATCTGTTTGCTTTAGGTTTATTTTTTACCTTCTTTCTCTAGGTTCTTAAAGTGGAAGTTTAGAGTATGATTTAAGACATTTTCTCTTTTCTAATGCATACATTTTAGTGCTATAAATTTCCCTCTCAGAACTGCTTTAGCTGTGTCCCATAAATATATTGCATTTTTACTTTTATTCAGTTCAATGTATTTTTTAAAATTTTCCTTGAGATTTCCTCTTTGACCCATGGATCAAAGGTGTATTGTTTGGTTTCCAAGAGTTTAGAGATTTTCCTGTTTTCCTTCTGTTATTCTTTTCTAGTTTAATTCCATTCTGGTCAGAGAGGCACACCTGTATAATTTCTATTATTTTTTAATTGGTTGAAGTTTTTATTATGTCTTCAGATATGATCTATATTGATATAAGTTCTGTAGACATTTGAAAAAATTTGTATTTTACTGTTTGGGGGTGGAATATTCTCTAAATATTAAGATCCTATTGGTTGATGATGTTGTTGCATTCTTCCATATCTTGGATGATTTCCTAACTAGTTGTTCTATCAACTGGTGCAAGAAAGGTATTGGAACTTTCAACTATAATTGTGGGTTTATCTATTTCTTGTTTCAGTTCTATCAGGTTTTGCTT
This sequence comes from Neophocaena asiaeorientalis asiaeorientalis, assembly GCF_003031525.2. NCBI lineage: Eukaryota > Metazoa > Chordata > Mammalia > Artiodactyla > Phocoenidae > Neophocaena > Neophocaena asiaeorientalis. The sequence continues at coordinate 3,097,021 of NW_020175221.1, read as the reverse complement.
CCACATTTTCAGCTCTGTCATTTGCTTTATACATATTTAGGAAAAAATGTCTTCTTGATGAAATGACCCTTTTACTATTAATACATAAAGACCCTCTCTGTCTCTGGTAATTTTGTTTGCTCTGATATTAATATAACCACTCTGCTTTTCTTTGATTAATGTTTACCTGATATATATTTTTTATCCTTTTCTTTTTTTTTTGGCTGCATCAGGTCTTAGTTGTAGCACATGGGACCTTCACTACAACATGCAGGATCTTTCCTTGCAGCACACGAGCTCTTTGTTGTGGCACTTGGGCTTCTCTCTAGTTGTGGCACGCGGGCTCTCTAGCTGTGTCATGCGGGCTCCAGAGCGCATGGGCTCTATAGTTAGCAGCACGAGGGCTCTATAGTTGTGGCAGGTGGGCTTAACTGCCCCATGGCATGTGGGATCCTAGTTCCCTAACCAGGGGTTGAACCTGTGTCCCCTGCATTGGAAGGCGGATTCTTAACCACTGGACCATGAGGGAAGTCCCATACCCTATTATTTTCAACATACCTATATCACTATATTTGAAGTGAGTTTCTCTCATAGACAGCATATAACTAATATTTTTTAATTTCATAATGACAATCTCTTACTTGATGCATTTGGATCATTTACATATAATGTAACAAAAAATATGCTAGGGCTTAAGTCTGCCATTTTATCTTTTGTTTTCTGTTTGGTTTGTTTTGGTTTTCATTTCTCTGTTTTCTATATCCTATCTTCTTGTGGGTGACTTAAACATTTTTTAGAATTCCATTTTAATTTATCTATAGTGGTTTTGAGTGTATCTCTTTGTACAGCTTTTTCAGTAGTTACCCTAGGTATTCCATTATATATACATAACTTATCACAGTCTACTGGTGGTGTCATTTTACCAGTGCAAATGAATCATAGGAATCTCACCTCCCTTAACATCTTTTTACCCTCCTGCATTTATAATTGTCCTAAATATCTCTTCTACATATGTTTAGAACCACATCAGAAAGTGTTCTAAATTTTGTCAATGAACAAACATAATTTAGAAAACTCAAGTGGAGAAGGGAAGTCTATTTTATTTATATATATTTTTGTTTATCATGTTCTTTTTTTTTCTTGGCCACACCACACGGCTTGCAGGATCTTAGTTCCCTGACCAGGGATCAAACCCATGCCCTCAGCAGCGAAAGCACAGAGTCCTAACTGGACCACCAGGAATTCCCTGTTCATCATGTTCTTTTTTCCTTCCTGACGTTCCAAGTTTCCATTATTTCCTTTATGTCTAGAGACTTTCTTTAGCTATTCTTTTAGGGTTGATCTGCTGGTGGCAAATTCCTTTGTTTTCATTTAAGAATGTCACACCAGCCCAGTGGGAAGAGGGAGGAACACCTTATTATCTCCAGGTGGGTTTGGAAGGCCACACTTCCCATGTGGTCTCCACTGACACAGAGGGGAGGGCAGGCATACCAAAGTGACGATATCTCCTACTTGATCTTTTCTGACAGTATCCCAGTGGGGCTTCAGGGTACCACATTAAAGCCTCACAAAGATGAAAATCTAGGCTTCCCACTTGGACTTTGTTGGCATGAAGCTGGGTGGGTCCATAGTTTTTTCTCCTCTGTCTGCCTAGAGTTAGAGCAGTTATTGTCTAAAAGTTTTCTGTCATGCTAGGGTGTCTCTTTCCTGGTCCTTTGGCAAGAAAGAGCAGGTTTTTGTTGAGGATATTTTTTATCTGTACCCACTGTCATCTCTGGATCACCAACTTCTTCAGTTCTAAGTCTGGGATACATGAGGCAAAAAGAAAACCCCAGGGAACTTACCAACTTACTACCATGTTGTTCTTTGGGTCCCAAGGTCCCTAATCAGCCTGCCTTCTACCTTCTTAACTCCACCTTTCAGAGTATTCTTATTTTATATATACATACATCCATACACATATAATATATATGTATTATTATTTTATATAATAAGTATGTATTATTTTAGTTATACATAACGGGAGGAATAGGGGAAAGCATGTGTACTCCGTCTTCCTGGAAGCAGAACTCTCCATTCTTTAACATGATGAATGAACTAATGAATGTGAAGAACAGGTAACCCTTGGAGAACAGAAATTACCTGAAAACATTACCAAGTCACTAACAATGGCTAAAATATAATAAGAGGGTGAAGAAGTTTTCAAGAAGCAAATCAGGAACAAGTGCAAAATAAAGTTCTAGATATACTGAGGCAGGGAGAGCAATAGCTTTTGGCCTCAGGCTTACATGACCAAATGTCAGAAACTGCTGGAATCTTAGCAACACCTGAGATCCGGATGCATCACAGGCTGGGGAAGCTATGTAACCTCTCCTCACTAAATAGCATTATTGTGAGAACTGAATGGATTGATAAATGCAAATAATTTATAGCAAGTGCCTGGCTCACATTAAGGGCTCTATAAATGTTAATTATTAATGTTGTTAGCTAAAAATATGTATATTACCTAAAATAAGAGCTTCTTGAGATAACAGAAGTCTATCTGTATAATTATTAGGCCACAGTTCTCCAAGGCTTGGAGGTCAGTGTTGAAGAAGAAACTGACCATCATCATTAAACTTAACATGGGGATCATTCTGCCAGTTACAAGAATTTTTACCTACTTCAAGGCACTTGCTTAAGTTCATAGGCAGCATCGTTAATGTAGTTTAGAAAGAAATATTTTTTTTGAAAAAGAGATACATACCAGGAAGGGTAGAACGAATTCTACCCCTACTCACCCTACTCTGTGACTACTCAGACTTCCACCATCTACCAGACACCAATCTTCCCTAAACATACTACAAAGTACCTCAAAATCACCAAGTCCAATATCAAACTTCTTGTTCTTGTTGAAACCTGCTCTTCCTCCAGATTTCCCTATTTCAGTGTCTCTCTAATGAACCATTAACCTCTAAGGAAACCAAGACAGAAATCACAGTCATCCTTTATTCACCATTCCTAAAAAGTCACTAAGCATACTGACTCTATATCAAAAATACTTTGATTTTGTCACTACTGTTTCTCTCCACTGTCATTTCTGTAATAGAGCTACCCCACCCTTGCTCCCACCTGACCCAGTCCTTCATCCAGCCTCAACTTCTACTCCCTTTGCTTCCCTTCCTGCTCAGGAATTGCAGCCAGATCAAGTGGTTTCCCAACATCTCCCGCAGCTCAATGCCTTTGTGCATCTGTTTCCCTCTGCCTAGAATGCCTTCTCCCTCTTCCCTTTATATCCCACCTGCAAATTCCTATTCATTCCTGAAAACGAAACTGAATAATGCTTTTCTCTTATTTTTCCTAATAACTTGAGATCTAGATATAGCTGTTTTTCTACTATCTATCTTTTCCCACTAGGCTGTAAGTTCCTCAAGGGCAGGGTCATGCATTTTTCATCTTTATAGTCTTAGGGCTGTTAAAAAAAATGGTGGACTATGAAAACAAAGAGTCTTAAATTGAAACTTTAGCTTTGTCATTTCCCAAGTATGTGACCTTGGATAGTTTACTTTATATCCTGTCAACTAATTGGACTGAGAATATAACTTGCAGAGGTGTTGATCCTGTGAACCCTCAAAATAGTTGGGGGATACAGAGCCACAAAATTCCTTAAGTTAGTGGTCTATGATTAATCTCAAGTGCCTTTCAAATATGAATATCACTTCTGTGCATAATAAGATCAGGAAAGTTTGGGAAGCATGAAATTACTTAATTGACCAGTTTGTGCATATGTAAATTATTGACGATAATGCCTGATTCAGAGGGTTATTGGAAGGATTTATATATGTTAAAGGACCCAACTAGCACAAAGTCTGAGACATGGTTGGTACTCAACAAATGTTAGTTCCATTCATCTTCTTTTTATATTTTTCTCTTTAAAGTCTTTTCTCCACTTTTCCGTTTTCTTTCTGCTCTAGCTTTTAAAAAAATATACATTTTTCAGTCATTTCTACACTTATTCTACTTCCTCTCTATTTAGTTTACTTTACTCCAACCCAGTCTCCCCTTATATCCTTATTCTATCCTCATTCAGACTCAAGAACACACACTTCAAAGATATGGCTTTCCTCCACTCACTATGCATGCATACCAACACTGCACCATCACCCACAAAATACCAACTCTGAATGTTGAGAAAGCTTTAGCAAGAATTATTCCTCATAATAAAAATCTATGAGTGGAAGAAGAATTAATTTTCAAGGAGAATGAATCTCATTCAGGACAGGTTTAATACAACCAAAACTCAGGAAAGATAAGCAAAAGAAAAGGAAAAGTAATAGAAAAAGTAAAAAGAAAAGAGATTATATTGTAATAGAAATAACATTGTTTCAAACAATATTCTTCAGCATATGAAACAAAGAAATCATCATCATTCTTGGAGTGAAGAATCTAAACTAATTGAAATTCATGTGACATAGCAATGAATCTCTTAAAAGGATGGAAAAGGGAGAAACCTAAAAAATGAGTGTTAAAAAACATTAGTCACCCACGGTGATTCAGGAAAAAAAGAATTACATGGTAAAAAACAGCTGGGATTTGCTGCACTTGATCTTCACTTTGCCAATAGAGATTGAACACTGCATTAGCATATTACTGGTTGGAAGTCCTGTGGTAACTTATTTAATTTGGTCCAATATGGAGCCTCCAAGTTTTCAACAACAGTGCGATCATTCTTTTTCTTTAAAGTAGCATCTCATATAAGTAGTACATTTTGGAAATCTTATTGATGAGTTTGTTTCCATTAAAACCAGGAAAGTAAAATTGTCAATTGGTTTTTGTATAAGTAAAATATTTAAACTTAAAATATTTTGAGTTTTAATACACCTATAATACTTTTCAATTTTTTGATAGTTTTTTACCTGCTTTAATGTTCTGGAAAAAAATTAACTATTACAAATTTTTTTTCCTTTTGCCTTAGACTCCAGTATCCCTAGGCAGGGTCCTCAGTGGTTGCCTCTGAATGGTAGTGAGGGTTGATTGGGGAGGAGCATGAGGGAACTTTCTGGAGTGATGGAAATGCTCAGTATCTTGATAAGGGTATGAGTTACAAAAATGTATACATTTGTCAAAGCTCAGCAAATGTTCACTTACAAGCATGGCATTTCATTGTAAGTTTTATATAAAAAAGAAAAAGACTGTGAATAATGAATTCTAGTTAAAAATGTGCATGCTGAAGTATGCAGGGGAAAGAATACTTGTCTATAATTTACTCTGAATGCACAAAAATAAAATGGATTAGTCGATGTATGTGATAGAGTCTAGTAAAATGTGAATGGTACAATTTGTGGTAGGTACATATTTGTGTAGTATGAAATTCCTTCAACTTTGCAATATGTTTGCCAGTTTTCATAACAAGGTGCTAGGGAAAAGAGAAAATGAATAAAATGAAATGAAATGGAATTAAATAAAAAGCAGCATCTCAAAAAACAACAAAAAAGCAGCATCTCATAGAAATAATGAGAAGCTCTGGTCTAGAAACCACATGTAGACAATCATGATTTATTCACTACTGAATCACTATAGAATGCCTAATATGTGACAGGCACTGGGATATTATGACAGCAATGAATAAAACAAGTAAAAATCCCTGCCCTTATGGAGCTCATATGCTAGTGGGCTAAGGGTAAGATAATACACTTATTGAATAACTAAACTGTATATTAGGCTAGAAGGTGACAAGTACTGTGAAGAATAAATAGTGCAGTTAAAATAGGACTGCAATTTTAAATAAGACAGTTGGAATAGGTCTCAAAGAGAAGGTAAGATTTGTGCAAAGACTTGAGGGAGATGACATAATGAGCCAAGTGGAAAATCTTGAGGGGTAATCTACCCCAGGTGGACTTACAGCCAGAGAAAATGCCATTGAATGGGAACATGCCTGTCATATTCTAAGATTAGCAGCAAGGCTGGTGTGGGTTGACTGATTTAGTGGCTAGAGTAGTAGGATATGAGGTCAAGGAAGGAATGAAGGACCAGATAATGTAGAATGTTATAGGCTAAATTGTGACCCACAAAATTCATATGTTGACGCCCTTCCTAATCTCCAGTCCCTCAGAATGTGACTGTATTTGGAGACAGTGCCTTTGAAGAGGTAATTCAAAGTTAAAACTGGGTTGTTAGTGTGGGGCCTAATCTAATATGACTGATGCCCTTATAAGAAGAGGGGGTTAGGAAACAAAGTGACAACCATGTGAGGACACAGTGAGAAGGTGGCCATCTGCAAGCCAAGGAGAGGGGCCTCAAAAGAAACCATACCTTGACCTTGAACTTCTAGCCTCTAGAATTTCTGTGGTTTAAGCTGCACAGTCTGTTATTTTTTTTAAGGCAGCCCATCCCTCCTAACTTTACAACAAGAACAAGCCAAATAAGTTCCCCAACCATGTTTGCTTGTTTAACTCCCAGAGAACTAGGAATACAAAGAAAGCTAAATGAATTAAATTCCAGGAAGGAAGGAATCCTTCCCAGCAAAGAAACTCACTACTGCTTTCACCCCTGGTTTAGTGGGAAGAAGAGCAAATATGCTCTTGATAGGGGTAAGGAGAAAGTAGCTTAACTTGTAAAACTGTTAAACACTGTAAGTGGGCTGATGTGATGGATTAGATCCCACAAAACCTCATCACAGAGGGAGGCTGTGGCCCTGACCCAGAGACACAGAGGCCTTTCCTGAGAGAAAGGCAGGAGCTCTCTGAAGGCTGAGGACAGGGAAGAACAGCCAAGAAACAACTGACTTCTTCATTATCCTTTACTATCTCCTTATTCTCCTTTCAATAACTGTTGAATCTGTAGTGATGTCACCTTTCTCATCCCTGATACTGGTAATTTGTCTCTTCTCTTTTATTCCCTGATCCATCCTAGCTAGGTTCATCAATACTATTGATCTTCTCAAAGAATCAATTTTGTTTTCATTGATTTCCCCATTGTTTTTTGTTTTCTATGCTCTTGATTTCTGTCTTGATCTTTATTATTTCCTTTCTTTTCTTTATTTTGGTTTTCATTGACTATTTTATAGTTTCTTTTTCTTTTTTTTTTTTTTTTTTTTTTTTTTTGCAGTACATGGGCCTCTCACTGTTGTGGCCTCTCCCGTTGCGGAGCACAGGCTCCGGACGCGCAGGCTCAACGGCCATGGCTCATGGGCCCAGCCGCTCCGTGGCATGTGGGATCTTCCTGGACCCGGGCACAAACTTGTGTCCCCTGCATCAGCAGGCGGACTCTCAACCACTGTGCCACCAGGGAAGCCCTATAGTTTCTTAAGATAGAAGCCGAGGTCATTGTTTTGGGACCTTTCTTTTTTCTAATATAGGCACCTACTGCTATAGATTTTTCCTTAAATACTACTTCATGAGCATCCAACAAATTCTGATATATTGTATGTACACTTTCATTTCATGTGAAATACCTTCTACTTTCCCTTTACATTTATTTTTGACCCACAGTGTATTAGTTTCCTATGGTTACCTCAACAAATTATCACAAACTGTGTATCTTAAATCAACAAAAATTTATTTTCTCACAATTCTGGAGGCTAGGAGTCCAAAATTAGAGTGTTAGCAAGGTCACACTTCCTCTAACAGCTCTAGAGGAGATTTCATTCCTTGCCTCTTCCAGCTTCTGTTGGCTCCATGTGTTATGTGGCTTATGGCTCTATAACTCCAATCTCTGCCTCTATCTTCATGTGGCCTTCTCCTCTGTGTCTGTGTGCTCTCCTTTTCTTTCTTTTATAAAGATACCTCTCATTGGACTTAGGACCCATATGGATAATCCAAGATTATCTCATCTGAAAATCCTTAACTGAATCACATCTGCAAAGAAGGTTGTATTCACAGGTTCCAGTGATTACAACATAGACATCTCATTTTGGAAACCACAGATCAACCCACTACACAGGTATTATTCAGAAGTATGTTATTTGGTGTGCAGATATTTGGGGGCTTTCCAGACATGTTTTGTTATTGATTTTTCATTTAATTTCATTGTGGTTAGAGAACATACTCTGCAATACCTTTAAACATATTGAGAATTATTTTTATGGCCCAAAATATAATTTATCTTGGCAAATGTTCTGTGTGCATTTGAAAAGAATGTATATTCTGCTGTTGTTGGGTGGAGTGCTCTAAAAATGTCAATAGGTCAAGTTAATTGACTGTGTTTTTCAAATCTATCTACTGATCTTCTGTCTACTTATTCTATCAATTTGTGACAAGGATAACATATTTCTGACTGTAACTATGAATAATGTGTACTATATTACCATGTTTTCTAACATTGTCTACATCTCACACCCATATGTTCACTGATACCTACACGGGTGGATACTTCCTAACAAATTCTCCCTCTCTTTTATTAGGAGTCCTGCCCATCGTTCTTCCTATTTTAGTTATGGATATTTTTCTATAAATTTTGGTTAATACATGGGAGATATTTGGCTCTGCAAAAATTTCAACTTCAGTTTTTACTCATCCTTTAAAATTCAAACTATGCTTTTATAAGTGTTGTAAATTATGTTTATGTTCTTGGTTTCATGAGCTGTCTGCTCCTGATCAGGTGATATAATTCTGAATACAATCAAAGCCACTTATGAAGTTTTGTGAGAGGTACTAAGTGCTCTTCTAAAAACTTTTTAGTCTTAAATATTTAAATAGAAATGATAAAACTGGTAACATTTTTTTTTCAAATATCAGATAGCAAGTTCAAGAAGCAGATTATACTAAACTTCTCATTACTGAGAAGTTACACATCATGAACTCAAATTTCTTTTTTGAGGTTTAATGTAGCTTAACACTTTACCTCATGGGAGTTACAATATGGAAAGAAGACATAAAAGACTTGGGTTGATTGGTCTGTATCACAGCAGGGCCTGCAAAATATACCAGGTCTCCCAGGGTGGCCACACTGTCTGAATAATTCACCTCTGGGCTGTTGTTATATTTGAGGGAGGCATTCAAAGGTCTATGAGTGACCATCTGCAGAAAAGGAAAAGGTAGGCCAGGACTGCACGAATTTCCCATGTACTGAGTCAAGCTCACTATTGGAAAAAAAAAAGATCTGTCTCATATTCAGCCAGTTCTGAGAAAAAATCAGCTGAGTGAATACAGTGTAGTCACCTCTCAATATTAAAAATAGTACTATCTATAAGAACTAGGACAATGAATGGAAATATGAGACAAGGTCCAACAAAGCGATATGGTAAAACTGCAATTTGTCATAGGAGACAAATTTCCATTAAAATGATCATGCTAAAGTACAGAACATCTCAGTGTGGGAACTTATCATTATTTCTACCTCTATTCAAAACTTACTTTGGTTCAGGTGTTATGCTAGGCAGTATAGGGAGCTATTAATATGACTATTATCTGACCTCATGGAAGTTAAAAATTAGTTGGTGATAAAATTTTATTTATGTTTATTATAAGATCTCTCAATAATAAAGTTATCATCTGGGTAAGAGGTCCTTGAGACAATCTCCTACCTAGAGCTGAGAACTCCTAAGAAATGGTACTTTTCAGGGATACTTTCTTTGGTCACCAGACTGTTCCCTAAAATAGTCAATGTATATAGGCCTTAATTATAATATTAAAGTTTGAATTAAGATAAAAATGCAGTATATGAAAAATGAGTGTGTGATTTGCTTTTAGCTGAAGGTTTAGAATGACTGATGGTTCACTTTGGCATGAGCTGTGTCATACAAAGGAGGCCTTAGTTGCATTTCTACAAGATAACCCAAGGCAATGACACCCTCCCCATCTATGCCATTGCTCTTGTACCAGAGGAGACCAACTGGTGGAATAGCAGTCTTCTGAGGCCAAACCAGACAGGTTTACTTGAAGATGCTTCTCCACCATTAGGACACCCAGAGTCATGAGACTCTAGAACACTTCACTCACCTTTCCTCCCCATAGTAAAGGAGAGAGCAGCTGGTGGCTTTCAATTTATTCTTTTGTTATAAGCCTTCCTATCTGACATATTCAGAATAGGTAGATGGCCAGTTTGTCAAATAAATATATTAAAGTTAAGAATCTTTAAAAATAATACCTAAACATTCTTCATAATAATATTTAAATGCACATAGTTTGCTATTCTTTTGATGTGAGGCCAAGACCTTTGCTTTATGTACGGATCTCCTAGTTAGATTTCTACATCTTACATAAAGCATTTTCATATGCATCATCTATGCTTTCAAGTTTTGTTTCTTTAGAATAAAGTGAGGAAATTAAAGACACGAGAAAAAATCTGAAGAATCATTCCATGATTCTTAGCCACTCACATTTTCCCATCTTTTATGATTGTCTCAGCCACACCTAATTCTAATTCAACAAGAATTTTGCTTTAGCAAATTGATTAGCAGTCTATTTTAGTTTTCATATAAACATTTCTCTTCACTTGTAGATGTTATATTCATTTACAGAACAATTAATTACATTATACAATAAAATAGCAAGTACAACTGTCATGTACAGATTTGGGACCCTTGGTGACATACGTCACCAAAAGGGGCACCTGAAGTACACAGGAGTAGTGAAGAACAGCCTTCTAGAATGTCATAGGCATTAGTGTTTAAACTTTCCAGAGGAAACAGAGAACGTCAGTTAGTCCACTTAGCTGGGAGATGGGATAAGAGGGATTCTGTTGTTGCTTATTAAGCTTGAGACTTTTGTAAAGGCCTACTTATTTAGAAAAGAAGAGAAAAAAAAAGAACATGCCTCAAGCTTCCCTCTACAACTAGAAAACTACCTTAATCAAAATACACAGATATAACCAAAAATTACAGAGAAGGAAACAATGAATTTCACCTGGCATTTAAGAATAAGAAAATTAAATTTCAGAAAATCAAGACAGCAAAGGAGGAGTAGCAGAGGAAGACTTCAACTCCATTGCTTCTGTGGAAGCAAAAGCTTATGTGATACAACACTACTAAAGTGAAAACAAAGAGATATTACTTGACCAGTCCCAGTTCACTTCATACAAGTTCACAGAGTGACATGGTGCCCACAACATCTCAATGTCATCAACAATGAGTTGCAATAAAAATGACCCTGAAAGTTCCTTTCAGGTCTATTTGTACAAACTTTTGACAAGTGAACAGCACTTACTGATATAAATAAAGGCCGCAGACCACATGACAGGTTTGCATACTTATAAAATTATATCAATGCAATCAGCAGATTCCAAGATTTGAAAAGCATTTTGAAACATTGCATAGTGCACATGTAAAAGGGACAGAGTGATTTCAGTGTCTCTCAATCAAATATAGAGTTTTGAAGAAATAGCTAGTTCCAATGAAGACATTTTGGTCAGAAAACTTTAGGTAAACAAGATGCCCATTTGATACTAGCTCATTCCCTTCACATGAGTTCAGATATGGCTGTAGTCAATCTGTGTCACAACAATCCAGAAAACATGATAATTCTTAGCAGTGCCATAAGGAACTATTTAAGAACTAGTAGAATTAGTCTGTTTCCATAGAGACAAAGGAGATTTATACACACTCTGGAAGAAGCTTACAGGGTTATACCATTTCCATGAGTGTGACAAGCCATTGTAGATATTTAAGTAATAGTTTTTCAAAGGAAAAAGCAATATTTTCAAAGACCATTTATGGCAACGATGAAACGGTCATAGCTCTTTTTTTTTAATATATGAGCTCCATAGACATTCATACTCCAAATATATACAGACACTTGTTTACATAAAATAAAACATCATAAATTACCGTCTATGGTAAGATGTAGGTACAAACACCTGCAAATGATATCTTTGTAGAAACCATAGCATAATATCATATGGCCACCAAGTGATTCGGCCCTGCTTATTTCTAAAACTCCAGTCCATTACACTGACTACCATTACAGCTATTTAAGCATGAAATGTTTGCCCTTATTTTTATTCAGACACTTCATGGACCATTTACTGTCAGCTATAAAATCATCTGAAAGGTAATTGAGTTTACAGCTGAGAAAAATAAGAAGCCTCCTAAACAATCTCAGAATATTGACTTAGTGTCTTGTAGGTAGGGATGAACTTAAATTGAATGTGAAATTGGGGCAAAAGGTGACTTTTTAACAAGAACATTTTTTAAAACAAATGAGCAGAATGGCTTGTGGATGTTCAAGTTTCTCCCCCTTAATAAGAAAAAGCTTAGACATAAAGAGAAGAAAACTTTAAAATGCCTCCAAAGTCCTCATAGTTCAAAAAATAGTATCAAGGGCCAAAGGTGGCTTCAAGACACTAGCCTCAGCTGTAAAAATTGTGAAAGGCTGGGTCAGTGAAGCTGACCACATGTAGGAAAAGGACACCTTTTCTCATAGGCATGCCTTTTACCAGATACGTTTTATTTTCCAACAAATATAAAACCTAATTACATCCCCAAACCCTTTAATGCCCACTGTGTGTGCAAGGCACTGTTCTAGGTACCACAAAGGAACACAAAAATGATTTGTGGCCGCCACAAACTTAAGGTCTAGAGGGAAGATAAATAAATGAATAACTTTAGTACAAAGCAGAACACAAGAAGGGCTACAAAGACAAAATGCGCTCTCTGCTGGATGGTAGAGCTCACCCATCTGTCAGTGGGGCTGAGGGAACCTGGAGAATGAGCCCTGCCCACCCTGGTATTGCTGTGTAGGATAGGTGCCCCCTTCAGGCCTTAGGGCACCAAGGGCCGGCCTCTAGCACACACCTGACAACAATGCTTCTGTACACATATGCTTCTCCAACTGTGGGCAGCTCTTCAAAGACAAGAACTAAATTTCTTATTTATCCTGTGTTCCTAGCACTTAGTTTAGGGTCCAGTACCTAGGAGGCAATCAATAAATATAAAATGGAAAATTTAATAAACTAAATTCCCTCAATCCGGAATGGGCCACTATCCCTTTTCTCCCTTTTCTCTATACACACACATTCACATTTTTGAATATAAAATTCCTACCCAGGTCAAATGCTACTTCTTCCTTACAGCAATATTTAATCTTGCCTCTTTTTCCAACCCTAAGCAGAATTTTTTACCCTTTCCCTGGATTTTTCTGTAATTTATACCCCTCAGACTTCTAAAATGGTTTTAAAAGGCTGCATTAAATCAATGATTCTCTGTCACTCTCATTTTCCACCCGCTCTCAACAGTTTGTGTGATTACTGCTATTTGTGACTGCTTTTCTGTGTAACCTCCTAGAGGGAGGGATCTAAACACCTCATTTTTATGCCTTCAGCACCCTAAGAGAGCATCAATCTACTGGCTTAACAAGAACCTATTTAGCAACAATACTGAGCCTGAAGCTATATAAAATTTTAAATAAGTGAGATTATATTTCTAGACATGATTGAGAGATTCCAGTGTAACAGGGGTCTTCTTGACCTCTGCAGCCTTTTGCCTGCTCTAACACTGCTGTGTTTGCTCAAGGGCTATTGACACACAAGACTGTCCTGACACTAACGACTCCATGTATTATTTCCTTTCAAACCTCCAGCCACTGTTTTCCTCTAATTCATCTTCTGCCTGGATAATATCACAGGTGGGATACATTGATGTCCCTTCATCTATGTCTTACCTTACATGAAATAGAATAAGAGGTTAAATGATCATTTACCCCAAAATGGCAAGCAGCTTCTACCTTTGACCTCCAAAACTCTGCTACACATACATGAGTTTTCTTCAACCCTTGGGTAGGAGATTCCTGGATTAAAAATGCAAATGTGCTGCCCCCTCCTCCAAAAGTTTCAGGTCTCTTTATTTGGCCCTTCATATCTTTACATATAGGAAAATAAAACAAAACAAAAATAAAATGAGCGCATTAAATGCACAGCTTTTAGCACGTTGCTGAGCACATAGGAGAGACTAAGCTAAAAATTGTTAATTGGTAAAACATATGCAGAAGAAGTTTTCTAACTATAAAGAATCTTGTATGTAACTGGGTACTTTGTTTCACAGACAAATCTCAAGTTGTCAGAGAATTCAAAATAACACTCAGAAAAATTCATTTCAAAAAGTCTGAGTCATGCTGAGCAGGCGATAGCTGGTATTTTATGTGCTCTCATTTTGAAGTCTCTCATTTAAAAGGAATCATTCATATTTTCTCCAGAGAACATAAAGAATTTTTGTTACTTTCTATCACATGTAAATTGGTTTTATTCTTGACACTGTGGCCATAATTGCAAAAGGAACGCTGAAGCTCACAGTGGGGTATGGATATTTCACCAGAGCATTTCATATTCACCAGATTATGTCGTGTATGTACCTTGTATTTGAGAATTCATTCTACAGATGAATCTTAGAGATTGCTAATTTTCATAATAAACTAAAGCTGTTTATTCACCTAAGAGAAAACAGAGAGGGAACGTGTATAATTATATTTGAATCAACAGCTGCTGTGCCCACTAAAATCTTCCCCGTCTCCGATGAAGACACCATCACTATGTTTTTGCAACTAAAATAAAGTTGTTCTAAACGCAGATAATCTAAGGATCAGTCATCTTACTTTTATGTCTTCCCCCAGAGTAGTTTAAAAGAAAATGTTTTATAACATTATAAACGTTAAAACATTTATAACGTTCAAATTTGTCAGTTGCTGGAAACACTGACAAAGTCCAATGTAGGCTGCTTCTAAACTCCTTGAAAACCCAAAGAAAACAACAGAACGGAAGGTCCAGTATAATTGCATTAAATGTGTCTGTGGGAACTCAAAATAAGCATGACATGTTGCCCTAACTGATAAAAAAATTTCTGGCATAAACCTCAGACAATTTGGGTGATCCTAGAAATCATTATAATCTCTCACCGTCTGTCTCTTCTAATTTCTCCATTCCTAACTTCTAATTTCTGTTCTGTTTTTCTCACCACAGCCCCAAAGTAAAGAGCCTGCTTTGAAGGTTAAAGCTCTTTCCCCACCCCTATATGCAGACTTCCCTACTCCTAAAATAGCGATAAAAAGTAACTCTTGACTACCAATTACTGAGATGGTTATAGAATGTCCTATTGGACTATCCTCTGGTTAAATGTTTAAAGGTCAATTAAAATGCAAATTAACACTAGACAATGAAACGATTATGGCTAGAGCATGACAAGAGAAAAAGTCAGTTTCATCCAAAAATGCAAATTTTTGGAATCATAATTAAATGTGTAGCTATTTAGATTTGACAAAAAATTTTATGGCCTAGTAAAGGAATCAGGAAACCCCAGCTAAAATTGTGCCAGATAAAGGTTTCCAGTCTGGTTAAAAAAATGTCACTTTAGAGACACCACAATTTTGGCAGTATATCTTTTCATTTCATGTCACAGAATTGATTTTCCTGAATTGTTACATTGAGTGGGTTAATGTAGCAAAACTCTGAGTTCTTTGGGGAAAGATGGAGATTATTTGGTATAGTAATTTACTGATGTGAAAGAAACATATCTCCAGATATGTTTAGAAAGGATTGCTGAATTACAAAGAGATTAGTATTGGCCAGTCTCATGTGTGAGTAGGAGTGATGTCTACTAGTGGCTTTAGTAAAATGTATACATACATATAGAGCATAGGCTTATTTCACATGGCCAATCATTTCATCTGACAGTGGCCGATGGTGGAGATGAGTGGGAGAAAGTGAAATTAAAACAATAGAAGACCAATAGCAATAAGAGCATAACAGAAGGCACGAGGCACCAAAGAGAGACTCATATGAGAAGTAGAAGATTATTCATCATAACAAAATATTGATTCACATTCTGAAGATCTCAGGGAGACAAAAAAATGAAGAAGGAAAAACAGAAACTAATGATTGATGAAAACTAAGAAATGACACACCTAATAAGAAATGACTGTGGAAGAGTCGAGAATTATTAATGGCTTGTTTATTAATATTAGTTAATATTATTTGAATTATTAATATAATCCATATTTGAAAAAAGCTAGATATTCATATGAAATAACTAATGGGACAGTATGCAGACACGTAAAGCAAATGCATAATGATTTTTTAAAATGTTCTTTCCTCTATGTATTCATTGCTACAAAAATAAAGTACAGCCCAATAATACAAATAGATAAATGGTAAGTACTATAACAGAAGGAAAGAGGCCTGAATATTTTCTAAAGAAAAAAATGTTCTGCACTGTCCTGAAGGGATGTGAGGTAGCATCAGAAATTATTAAGATATTGTTGCTGGGTCTCCTGCTGGTCCAAAGAGCAACATCTTTAATGGGCAATGAGCTGGACACTGACTCAACATCTTGACATGGCCAACCTCCATGAGAGGCTGATAATATTGGTTCCTATCTTGGATATTTTCAGGGAAGTGGAAAACAAGTTAACCATCTGCCTTCCTTTAGCTGTAGTTTTAAAGTCATGATATTCCAAAAAAAAAAGCTAACTAAATGCCACAGATTAAATATCAAACTACTAATGATATCTACTATTCAGGCAATGTAAGTGTAAGATTCCATTTTCCCATAGCATTCTTTGCACAAAGTCATCAGGATCAAAAGATACTGTTTGACAACATTAAAAAAAAATTACTTCTCTGAATTAAAAATCAAAAACATAATTAAAAGGTGAATGCCTAAACATAAAAATATCTGTTACAACATGCTGGACAAGAATAAAATCCTTATGAAAGAAAGAGATAATGTAGAAGTCATGAAGAAAAACTTAAAATCCGAAAAAACAGATGTACGGAAGACAGATTTTTATATTGCAACCTCATTAGTCATCTAAGAAATGCAAACTAAAACAATGACATTCTACCTGTAAATAACAAAAATAAAAATTGTAAGTCTGGGGCTTCCCTGGTGGCACAGTGGTTGAGAGTCCGCCTGCCGATGCAGGGGACACGGGTTCGTGCCCCGGTCCGGGAAGATCCCACATGCCGCGGAGCGGCTGGGCCCGTGAGCCGTGGCCGCTGGGCCTGCGCGTCCAGTGCCTGTGCTCTGCAACAGGAGAGGCCACAACAGTGAGAGGCCCGCGTACTGCAAAAAAAAAAAAAAAATTGTAACTCTGGCAAGTGGACAATGAAACAGGCATACTTACATATCTCTGATAGAATACAGTGAAACTGTCTTTTCAGAAAGCAATTCGAGAAGAGTTTTTGATCTGGAAGTCCCACAGCTGGGAATCTATTCTAAGTAAATAAACCAAAATGCAGATAAAAAATATGCACACAGATGTCCCCTTAAAAAATTGTATATTATATAAGGGAAAGTCCAACAATGAAAGAATCTTTAAGTAAATCATGATATATTCATATTATACATATTATACAGTTTTTAGTTACACAGGGAAATATTTATGATAAATTGCTAATTAGAAAAGCAGGATTCAACATTTTACATTAGGTATGATATCAAACTCAATGGCTCTGTGTGTGTGTGTGTGTGTGTGTGTGTGTGTATTTTTGTCCATTCCCACACATACATATAGAAAATTACATGCTAAGATAACTACCTCTAAAAGAAACACGTATTATCTTTTAATGAGAAAAACACATAATTAATGGAATAAAACTTTCTCTGTTTTCCAATAATGCTGTGCATTAAGAACTAAATATCATTTTGGACTAAGTAAATTTGGTTTACAGTAACTGAGGATTTATAAGAATCCTGGCAGAGTCTAGGCATGGCTGAGTAAAGCCTGTCTTCACTATATGCAAACTAGTCATTTAAACAAAGCTGAAAGACAGACATTTTCAGGGTATCAAATAATACTTATAACTGAGATACATTTGGCATGCTAAATACAAATCATTCTTTTTTATTTAAATATGCCAAGAATCTTTATTGATTAACTTGTAAACCTTAAGACAAAGCAGTATATATTTGAAACAACACAGAACACACTTCTTGCCAGAGTTTATAAGGATCCTATAGTTCTTCCAAACAAATACAATTTTAGTGAATATTTAACTTAATTCTATAAAACACTCATAACCTTTTTTTTCTCAAGGGTTAAAAAGGCTATTTTCCCCAATTCTATAGTTTTTTAGATTTAATTACAAAGAAAAATATATGCAAAATATCTTATTTCTAAAATGGAAACATGTGCCCAGTTAGATGAATAGCTTCTATCCCCCTGCCCAGCAAAAGATATTTCTAAGACTAGTTATTATCAATGAATTTATTGATATTATTTATCAATGCCAATAAAAGTGGAAAGCCTTTAATTTTTCTCAATTCTACAACTAGTTTCCATAATCATGTTACACTGTCATTGCAACATATGAATAATTTTGAAGTGTCTCCTATTATGGTATAGCCCAAAATGATAATAGGCCCTTCTTTGCTGATGTATATTGAGAAACTCTAAAGTTTCCTGATTATTTGGGGTATCATTTTGCCAGTTATTATGTCTTTCTCTTGGTCCTGTTCATCTGTAAGTGTACAAATTCCTTTTTCTTTTCTTATCAGGAAAACTGATGAACTATTTCCTAAGCTATCTGCATTGAAGAGATATTAAAAAGATTCCTGAGTGTTGACTACCAGTTTACTTAAAACGCTTTTTCTTGAAATATTAAGCAGACAGAAATGGAATATCCATACTCATTTTTATTGTGCAATTGTATAACAATGGGTTTATGTGATGCTTTATAAAAGGTAATAACAATTAAATCCAAATACAAGATAACAAAAGAAGAATTCTCCAAGGAGAAAATTAATGATGTCAACATGCTGGAGAATTATTAAGATTAAAAAATATTACTTTAAATGATATTTGATTCTACCTCCTTTCTAAGGAAATTTCCAACTTTGGAAAAATAACTCTGAGTACTACTATCAAAATGGATCTAAAGAAAGATTTTGGGGCTTCCTTGATGGCACAGTGGTTAAGATTCTGCCTGCCAATGCAGGGGACACAGGTTCAAGCCCTGACCCAGGAAGATCCCACATGCCATGGAGCAGCTAAGCCCGTGTGCCACAACTACTGAGCCTATGCACTATAGTCCGAGAGCCACAACTACTGAAGCCTGTGCACCTAGAGCCCGTGCTCCACAACAAGAGAAGCCACTGCAATGAGAAGCCTGTGCACCAAAACAAAGAGTAGCCCCCACTTGTCAAAACTAGAGAAACCCGGGCTTCCCTGGTGGCGCAGTGGTTGAGAGTCCGCCTGCCGATGCAGGGGACACGGGTTCGTGCCCTGGTCCGGAAGGATCCCACATGCTGCAGAGCAGCTGGGCCCGTGAGCCATGGCCACTGAGCCTGCGTGTCCAGAGCCTGTGCTCCACAATGGGAGAGGCCACAAAAGTGAGAGGCCCACGTACCACAAACAAAACAAAACAAAACAAAACAAAAAACTAGAGAAACCCCGCATGCAGCAACAAACACCCAACACAGCCAAAAATAAATAAATAAAATAAAAATCTTAAAAAAAAGATTTTTTAGTCCATTAAAATAATTTCTCCCCCAAATCTATAGTTGTCCAGAAATACTGTAATCTGCAGAAATTTAATTTATCACATTTACAAGTTATTTTTCATTCTTTGATGCTACCTGCATTTCCTTATTTTTATATTCACCCTGGACAACTGTTTTAAACATCTGAAAGGTAAACTCAGAGCCAGATGACTGTTTCTACTTGATTTAAAAAAAAAAAAAAAGTGGATTTCCCTGGTGGTCAAGTGGTTAAGAATCCGCCTTCTATGCAGGGGCGCAGGTTTGATCCCTGGTTGGGGAACTAAGATCCTATAGGTCGCAGGGCAACTAAGCCCATGCACAACTAAAGAGCCCGTGTGCCATAATTAGACAGGCTGCATGCCGCAACTACTGAGCCCGCACACTCTGGAGTCCACAGTCGCAAAAAAGATGCCACATGCCAAAACAAAGATCCCAAGTGCCACAACTAAGACCCAACGTAGCCAAATTAATCAATTAATTATTTTTTTTAAAAACTGACCTATAAGTAAACAATAGGCACATTAATAAATATGCTCTGAATTATGAAAAATATTACATAATTTTGGTTCTTAGGCAAATAGGTATTATAAAATGCTGTCACATTTTCATCATTATTTAAAGGTTCATCTAAGTTCTCAAAAGCTGGAATTTATTCACTCCTAAATGTATTTATAAAGAATATATGTAGGAGTGAATACTTTCAGTTTTTGATGAAAAAATCCTCAACAAAATACTAGCAAACAGACTCCAACAGCACATTAAAAGGATCATACACCATGATCAAGTGGGGTTTATCCCAGGAATACAAGGATTCTTCAATATATACAAATCAATCAATGTGATAAACCATATTAACAAACTGAAGGAGAAAAACCATATAATCATCTCAATAGATGCAGAAAAAACTTTCAACAAAATTCAACACCCATTTATGATAACCCCCCCCCCCAAGAAAGTAGGCATAGAGGGAACTTACCTCCACATAAGAAAGGTCATATATGACAAACCCACAGCCAACATCGTTTTCAATGGTGAAAAACTGAAAAATTTTCTCTAAGATCAGGAACAAGACAAGGTTGTCCACTCTCACCAATATCATTCAATGTAGTTTTGGAAGTTTTAGCCACAGCAATCAGAGAAGAAAGAGAAATAAAAGGAATCCAAATCGGAAAAGAAGAAGTAAAGCTGTCACGGTTTGCAGATGACATGATACTCTACATAGAGAATCCTAAAGATGCTACCAGAAAACTACTAGAGCTCATCAATGAATTTGGTAAAGTAGCAGGATACAAAAGTAATGCACAGAAATCTCATGCATTCCTATACACTAATGATGAAACATCTGAAAAAGAAATTAAGGAAACACTCCCATTTACCATTGCAACAAAAAGAATAAAATACATAGGAATAAACCTACCTAAGGAGACAAAAACCTGTATGCAGAAAACTATAAGACACTGATGAAAGAAATTAAAGATGATACAAACAGATGGAGAGATATACCATGTTCTTGGATTGGAAGAATCAACATTGTGAAAATGACTCTACTACCCAAAGCAATCTACAGATTCAATGCAATCCCTATCAAACTACCAATGGCATTTTTCACAGAACTAGAACAAAAAAATTCACAATTTGTATGCAAACACAAAAGACCCCAAATAGCCAAAGCAATCTTGAGAAAGAAAAACAGAGCTGGAGGAATCAGGCTTCTGGACTTCAGACTATGCTACAAAGCTACAGTAATCAAGACAGTATGGTTATGTGGCACATATATACAATGGAATATTACTCAGCCATAAAAAAATGAAATCGAGTTATTTGTAGTGAGGTGGATGGACCTAGAGTCTGTCATACAGAGTGAAGTAAGTCAGAAAGAGGAAAACAAATATCATATGCTAACACATATATATGGAATCGAAAAAAAAAATGGTTCTGCAGAACCTAGGTGCAGGACAGGAATAAATATGCAGCCGTAGAGAATGGACTCGTACCATTGTAAAGCAATTATACTCCAATAAAGATGTTTTTTTAAAAAAAGGGCTTTGCTGAAAGCTTTCAGGGAGTTCAAGGTTTCTAAGGCATGAGCCACCCATCTCCTTGCGTGGCCCTGCAATAAACCTTCCTCTGCTGCAAACTCCGAAAAAAATAATATATATATATATATATTTATAAGGCAATTTGAATCAAAGCCAACAAGAATATACTTTATAAAATTAGAAGTATTTTTCTATCCTGTGCAACTACTAGTACTGACATTTCTAAATGTTCAGGCAAATTTAATTGAGTTAAATACAAAAATCCTAATAGTACAATTTTGGCAAATAGATACACCCACGCAACACATACCTTTATGATGATATAAAACATTTCCATCACCCTAGAAAGTTCTCCCATGTCTCTTTCTACTTAATCTTCCCTCATAGAGACAATTATCGTTCTTTTTTTTTTAACCTGCATTAGTTTTGTTCTAGAACATCCTATAAATGGAATTATATATAAGGTATTCTTTTCATTTTGGTTCTTTTTCTCAGCATTATGTTTGTGACAGTCATTCATGTTGTTGCATAGATCAGTAGTTCACTCATTTTTATTGATGAGCAGTATTCCATTGTATAACTATACCAACGTTTGTTTATTCATTCTCCTGTTGATAAATATGTGAGTTGTCTCTGGTTTGAGGACATTGTGAATAGAGCTGCTATGAACATTCTAAACAAGTCTTCATGTGTATATTAATTTGTATTTCTTCTAGATAAATAACCACAATAGAATTACTGGGCCAAAGGGTAGGTTTATGCAACTTTATATTTTTTTATTGCAAAACCCTTTTCCAAAGTACTTATAACATTTAATATTCCTATCAGCAATGTATGAGAGTTGAGTGACTCCGATTCTCACCAATATTTGGTGAAGTCATTTGTTTTAAATTGTGATCCTAGTGGGTGTGTTGTAGTATCACATTGTGGTTGTAAATGCATTTCCCTGTAGACTAAAAATATTGAACAGAATTTACTGTGTTCACCAGCCATTCATACATGTACCATTGTAAAGTGTCCATTGAAGTATTTTGCCCATGTTTATTAAGATTTGTATTTTCCTTATTGAGTATAAAGTTCTTTATATGATACTTATTCAAGTCCGTTGTCAGATAAGGTTTACAAATATTTTCATCCCATTACTGGCTTGTATACTCATGTACTTAATTATGTCTTCTGATGAGCAGTCTAATTTATCAGTTTTTATGGATATTATTTTCTACATCTTATAAAGAAATATTGGCCAACCACAGTCTTAGTTCAGGCTGCTATAACAAAATACCATAGATTGGGTAGCTTATAAACAACATAAATATATTTCTCACAGTTCTGTAATCTGGGAAGTCCAAAATTAAGGTATCAGAAGATTCAGTGTCTGGTAAGGTCCTGCTTCCTCTTTCACAAGCAGCCATCTCTTGCTGTGTCCTTACATGGCAGAAAGGGAGAATTCTGGTCTCTTCAGTCCCTTAGAAGGGCATTAATTCCATTTATGAGGGCTCCACCCTCATGACCTAATCACTTCCCAAAGGCCCCATCTCCTAATATCATTACATTGGGAGTTATACTTTAATATACGAATTTTGGGAGGACTCAAACATCCAGTCCATCACAACCATGAACTTGAAAAACATTCCATATTTTCTTCTAGTAGTGTTGGAGTTTTAGTTTTTACTTTATGTCTGTGATCCGTTATGTATTAATTTTTGTTTCTCATGTGAAGTAGTAGAGAATTATTTTTTTCCATATGGAAATCAAGTTGTTCCAACACCATTTGTTAATAAGACTCTCCACTCCCCATTTAATTGCTTTGTTATCTTGAAAAAACCATTTACTATATAAACACGAGCCTATTTCTGGACTTTATTCTGTTCTCTTTATTTCTCTATCCTTATGCTAAAGTCTCCTCATGCTAAAATTTTACCATCTTGATTACTGTATTTTTATAGGAAGTCTAGAGTCAAGTAGAACTGTTCATTTTCAATATTTTTCAAAATTGGATTACTCTAGATTCTTTGCTTTTACATATAAATTTTAGAGTGTTTGTCAATTCCTATGATATAAAAGCATGTTGAGATGAAGATTAAAATTAATTTGAATCTACAGAAGATGTGGTAGGTAGATGTATAGATATATATATCAACATGGATGAACCTAGAGAATATTAAGCTTAGTGAAATAAGTCAGACAGAGAAAGACGAATACTCTATGATATCATCTATATGTGGAATCTAAAAAAGAATACAAGTGAATGTATATGCAAAACATAAAAATACTCACAGATGTAGAAAACAAACTTGTGGTTACCAACGGGGAGAGGGAAGAGGGGCGGGGACAAATTAGGGGTATGAGATTAACAGATACAAACTACTATGTACAAAATAAACAAGCAACAAGGATATATTGTATAGCACAGAGAATTATAACCATTTTCTTGTAATAACAGAGTATAATCTACAAAAATACTGAATCACTATGCTATTAACCTGAAAATAATATAATATTATAAATCAACTATACTTCAATAAAATTAAATTACATTAAACATTTTAAAAATAAAGTAATGAAAGCTACAAGCATGGAGAAATAAGAATCATTAGAGAGTTTTCTAAGATTCACTATGAATAGAACTGGTTAACATAGATGGGGGAAAAGTATTATGGAACTTAAAACGTGAAAGAAAAATAAGCAGTTAGATGGAAATTAATGTGTCTAGAAGTATATTACAGTGTCCAAATACATTATAAATCTGGTCATCATCTCAACTTCATCACCAAAATGATGTTTTTAACTACTCAATCTCCTGGGGAAGTTACTTTCCATGAGATTGTACCTCCAATTACATAATAAAAATAGGGTTCCAATTACTGAAATACTCTTTATAATAAAATTTCTGGTATTATTCTATAATCAAAGATCAGTAGGTTCACCTTCTTATAAGCCAAAGCGTTTTTATTTATAGGAGGGAATTTCTATTCTATGCCACTTATACAGGAAATGCCAATCTTTTATTGTGAAAATTTTAACACAATATAGCTTCAACACAAGCTTAATTTGGCATATCCAAAGAAAAAACATCTTCAAGATGCTCCAAGTGTGAAGCCCACTCCAGTTGTAAATGACTCATTTTTATAGATGTGATTAACATACTGTCAGTGCACTTAGCTCTAGAGTAGGATATTCAGCTAGTTCAAATGTACATTCAAAATAATATATTCCTAGAGTATCAAGTTCTTTTCGTACTTGCATTCCAGATAATCTTTCTATTTGAGTAAAAACTATGAATTCTTTATTCAGCCATGGTTTATATGTTGTCTGACAATTATTTTTATCTCTCTTCAAATCAATAAACATCTACCAGTAAAATAAAAGCAGATTATAGGCAGAATCTCAATTAACTGACCAGGTACAGAAAATTCATTTGCATTAAGTGTGTTAATTTTCCTTAATGTCTCCTGTTTATGACTAACTGCCTGCCATTCAACTAACATAAATGTATTTATCTAAAAGATCAGAGAAGTTATCTACCTTCATAAGCATTTAGAAGAGGAAAAATCTTTCTATTTGTTTCAAAATGAGGTATAAACACATTTCTAAAATAATTTTAAACAAATTTATTCCTCTGAAACTTGATTTTGAAAAAAATACACAACTGAAAATTACATATAGAGAATACATAAATCATAAATATGAAAGAACAATGACTACATCTAGATACATAATTAGGTCACTGTTTTGAAAATGCAATTGCACACTCAAACAGACATTCACTAACCTCCACCATTTTTCCTCCCACTCTAACCCTTCAACATCTTCCTGTGTTTTTCATGTCAATTTTAACTCCCATATCATTTTTCCCTCTATTAAGAACAATTTGTTGAATGGTTTCATTTCTTTAACACATGCAACTCAATTATGTTTTCCTGTTAATATATATAAAAATGAGGCTGATTTGTGCAGATTATCTGACCCTTCATTTTTTACTTGTGTGACCTTTACAAGTCAATGGCATAAAGGAAATTCTTGTTCTCCAGTTGTATCATCTATCACGATTAGAAAAATATAATAGATGAAACATATTTGAAATATATTACAGTAGATTCAAACACAATGCAGTTCTGTTACATTTTAACAGTCATTATTGAACTTTTAGGGCTCTCTCTTACTCTTTTGAGGTATTCTTACATCAAAAAAGGAAAGGAAGAATAGACACTATTTTTGAATTTATACTTTAATATTACACCAGAATTGTGTCTTAATTCCAAGTAGAGACAAAGATTTAAAAATTTAATTATTAGCATACAACCTTTAAATAAAAGTAAAATTCCGGTTTTTTCTCTCAGCTTCCTGATAGGAGGTTCAGGTTCAAATAGCTTCTGGCTAACGCCCTTCAATGCTGCTCTTCTCAGCTTATCACTAAAACCACTGAAGACACCTTTTAAAACTAAACTAACAGACAACCAATTCCATAATCTAGAAGGAATAGATAGATTCTAACTTTGAAAACCCTAAAGGGAATTTAGTAATACCATGGCATATCCAATTTTCACTTCTGATCACCAGGCTCATAGACATAGAAAACTAAAAATACATCCTTCTTTTCTTTATGAGAAGAGAGGCACCCAGAGTTCTCAGCTTTAGGAATTATTCTGTGAGGCAAATATTTTTTCTCTCACCATTCTACCATCTTTAAGAGAGAAAAAAAAAAGAACAGAAAGTAGGGAGGAGAGGTCTGCAGTACATGTTCTAAAAAGATTAGTCTGCATAGGTAAAACCTTTGGTGGATGAGGTGGAAAGGACAGGTGAATGGAGCACAGAAGAATAACCCTGATTTGGGGGGAATTACAGATATCTTGTAAAATTTCTCCTTAGAGTAACAAAGAATCAGGCTATGAGAGTTGAAAGAAGACCAAATTACAACTGAGGGGAGGTATCTTAAATAAAAACAGTCAGAGAATGCTAATTGAAACAGAAACAATGTCCATTAAACTATAAACTTAACATTGAAGTTTGCATCAACATTACTGTAGAAAATGTAGAAAAGGAGCTGGAACAAGGAAAATCCACTCAAACTGTGTATTCTTGTGGCATTACTCAAAATCAAATAGAAAAAAAAACTAAGCATATAACAAGGGAAAGAGAAGTGTGTTCTGAAACTTCAGAGAAAACTCCTGAAAATTTTCTAACTGCAGAATCCAAAAGAAAATTTCAGAAAACAATTTGTCATCTTCATTTTGAACAAAGAAATATGGCCTCTATGAAAAGGAAACTGGATGAAATCAAGAGGATCCCAGGCAGATTAAAAAGGCAAAAGGGTAACATGAAAAGAGAAAGGATTATTTAAAAAAAGAAAGATTACAGGCCTTCCCTGGTAGCACAGTTGTTGAGAGCCCGCCTGCCGATGCAGGGGACATGGGTTCGTGCCCCAGTCTGGGAAGATCCTACGTGCCGTGGAGCGGCTGGGCCCGTGAGACATGGCCACTGGGCCTGCGCGCCCAGAGCCTGTGCTCCACAACGGGAGAGGCCACAACAGTGAGAGGCCCACATACTGCAAAATAATAATAATAAATAAATAAATAAATAAATATTTAAAAAGAAAGATTACAAAGAAATTGAAAACAGAGTAGAAGAATTACTTGATACTGAAGGTGGTGGTTTTAAGCATTATTTAACTGTTCTGTAAGATCTCATAGGTAAAAAGAAAAAGGAAAATATGATAGAGAAGGGATGAAAAAATAAAGAGTAGCATTACATACAGTTAATCAGTGTTTTCTGGAGGAGAGCCCGGAGAAATGGAACAGAAACAATAATCAAAAATATACTTAAATCCTTTATCAGTTGTTTCATTTGCAAATATTTTCTCCCATTCTGAGGGTTGTCTTTTCATCTTGTTTATGGTGTTCTTTGCTGTGCAAAAGCTTTTAAGTTTCATTAGGTCCCATTTGTTTATTTTTGTTTTTATTTTTATTTCCATTTCTCTAGGAGATGGGTCATGCAGCTCAATATCAAAAAAACAAACAACCCAATCCAAAAATGGGCAGAAAACCTAAAGAGACATTTCTCCAAAGAAGACGTACAGATTGCCAACAAACACATGAAAGAATGCTCAACATCATGAATCATTAGAGAAATGCAAATTGAAACTACAATGAGGTATCACCTCACACCAGTCAGAATGGCCATCATCAAAAAATCTACAAACAATAAATGCTGGAAAGGGTGTGGAGAAAAGGGAACCCTCTTGCACTGTTGATGTGAATATAAATTGATATAGCCACTATGGAGAACAGCATGGAGGTTCCTTCAAAAAGTAAAAATAGAACTACCATATGACCCAGCAATCCCACTACTCGGCATATACCCTGAGAAAACCATAATTCAAAAAGAGTCATGTACCACAATGTTCATTGCAGCTCTATTTACAACAGCCAGAAAATGGAAGCAACCTAAGTGTCCATCGACAGATGAGTGCATGAAGAAGATGTGGCACATATATACAATGGAATATTACTCAGCCATAAAAAGAAACGAAATTGAGTCATTTGTAGGGAGGTGGATGGACCTAGAGTCTGTCATACAGAGTGAAGTAAGTCAGAAAGAGAAAAACAAATACCATACGCTAACACATATATATGGAATCAAAAAAAAAAAAAAGGTCATGAAGAACTTAGGAGCAGGACAGGAATAAAGACACAGACCTGTTAGAGAATGGACTTGAGGACACGGGGAGGGGGAAGGGTAAGTTGGGACAAAGTGAGAGAGTGGCATGGACATATATACACTACCAAATGTAAAATAGATAGCTAGTGGGAAGCAGCTGCATAGCACAGGGAGATCAGCTTGGTGCTTTGTGACCACCTAGAGGGGTGAGAAAAGCAAAGTGGGTGGGAGGGAGATGCAAGAGGGAGGAGATATGAGGATATATGTATATGTATAGCTGATTCACTTTGTTATAAAGCAGAAACTAACACACCATTGTAAAGCAATTATATTCCAATAAAGATGTTTAAAAATATATATATATACTTAAAGAAAACTTTCTTAAACTCAGAAAGAGGAGTCTCATGCATCCAGGAAAAAGAAATGAGTAAAGACCTACTTTAGAGTAAAGTCTCTATTTTCCACTTCTTCTCAATTATAGTTTCCTTTTTCTTTCTCCCTATGATATCTTATAGAACAGTTAAAAATGTTTAAAATCACCACCTTCGGTATCAATTTATTTGTCTAGTCTATTTTTAGTTTATTTGTAATCTTTCTTTTTTAATATCCTTTTAACTTTCATATCTAACTTTAAAATAAATGAGTAAAGACCTAAACGTTACCATTTTTTAAACTAGTGAATAAAGAAGAAAAACTGTAACATTTCAAGCAAGATTAAAAATCCTTACCTACAAAAGAAATTTACAATATGCTACTTTTGGTGACATCATCAACAAGGCTGAATAAGAGTTTTCTATCATCCTCCCCCAAAAGAACAACAATTTTGACAGTAACCCAGGAATGAGAGAGCTCTTGTGGAAGTCCAGGATTTCACTGGGGAAGTTCCAGCAAAGAGCTGGAGCAAAAAGAGAAAAAATTGAGATTGAACGTATTGAAGACGATAAGTGAAACAGTTTCAGTTTACCCACATCACCCATCTCCCAACAATCACTGAGCACATCTCAGTGTCAAGAGAGACCTTCTCAGCCATGATTTCTCCCACAGGGGAAAGTGAGAATGTGTGAGTGAGCACCTTCTTTCCCCAACTACGCAGGATACTGCCGAAGTGACCCCTTTCTCACCCCATTCAGAATAATCAGATATGAACTGCACCACTCGGGGGCAGTGGGCAGCTGGGAGATTGGAATGAGTACAGTCTCAGATTGGAATGTATCAGAGGGACATAGAGCCTACTAACCACCTCACAGACTCCATCAGGAAACTGCCATAAGCTGCTGGGAACACCTTGCCTGCAAATTCTCCCAACTGACCCACCAGACCCCCAGTGCTCCACAAACCCAACCCACACACTCCATCCCAAGACCAGCGTAATGTGTGTGTCCCTAGGTTAAGGGTGGTGAGAGTGAGCCTTTACAGACAGCTAGTTAGCATGGTAGAAAGCTAGCCTGACTGCAGGATTCTGAGAAAATACACAAACCTGAGCATTCAGCACCAACATAAAGCAAATAGGAAGCTGTCAGCACATGGCCTCATTTCACAGAATTGGGAGAAGACATGCAACTTTAGAATTTCCTCATAAGAGGGAACAAGAAATTTGGAGAAGGCACATCCATAGAAAAGATCTGAGAAAACCTCGGAATTCCTACCAGGGCTGAAGGGAAGAATTTCTCTGCTGAAGCCAGTCAGTAAAGACTGGAAGAGGTAACTCCTTCTTCAAATGAAAAGACAGCAATACCAGACTTCAAGGAACATGAAAAATCAAGAAAATATGACACCATCAAAGGAACACAATAAGTTTTCAGAAACTGACCCCAAAGAAATATAGATCTGCAATTTGCCTAATAAAGAATTAAAAATAGGGTAAAAAAAAAAAAAAAAAAAAAAAAAAAAAAGAATTAAAAATAGTTGTTTTAAAGAAGCTCAGGGAGCTACAAGAGAATGCAGAAAGATAATTGAACACAGAATCAGGAAAATAATACACACACAAAATTAGAAGTTTAACAGAGATATATAAATCATAAAAAGAACCAAACAAATTCTGGAGCTGAATAATATAATGAATGAAATGAAGAAAAAAAAAAAGACAGTAACAACAGCAGAATCTGTGAGGTAAAGACAGACCACTTGAAATTATCCAGTCAAAAACAAAAAAAAAAAGAAAGAAAAGAGGATGAAAAAAAGTGAAGTGTCCATCAAGAGATGAATGGATAAAGAAGATGTGGCACATATATACAATGGAATATTACTCAGCCATAAAAAGAAATGAAATTGAGTTATTTGTAATGAGGTAGATGGACCTAGAGTCTGTCATACAGAGTGAAGTAAGTCAGAAAGAGAAAAACAAATCCCGTATTCTAACACATATATATGGAATCTAAAAAAAGAAAAATGGTTATGAAAAACCTAGGGGCAGGACAGGAATAAAGACACAGATGTAGTGAATGGACTTGACATGGGAAGTGGTAAGGGTAAGGTGGGACGAAGTAAGAGAGTGGCATGGACATATATACACTACCAAATGTAAAATAGATAGCTAGTGGGAAGCAGCCGCATAGTACAGGGAGATTAGCTCGGTGCTTTGTGTCCACCTACAGGGGTGGGATAGGGAGGGTGGGAGGGAGATGCAAGAGGGAGGAGATATGGGGATACATGTATATGTATAGCTGATTCACTTTGTTATACAGCAGAAACTAACACACCATTGTAAAGCAATTATACTCCAATAAAGTTGTTTTAAAAAATAAATAAATAAAATACAAAAAAAAAAGAAAGCCTATATGATCCACAAAATGCCATTAAGAGAATCAATGTATGTGTTATGAGAGTCCCAGCAGAACAGAAAGAGGCTCAAAGCTTCTTTAAAGAATCAAAGGTTGAGAGCTTCTCAAAACTGGGAAGTTATTTGGACATCCAAGTTCATTAAGCTCATAAGTCTCCCCAAAATTTCAATTCAAAACAATCTTCTTCAAGAAATATTACAATAAAACTGCCTAAAATCAAAGAGAAAGAAAAAAAATTTAAAGCAGTGAGAGAAAAAGTGTTCTCATATATAAGGGACTCCTATGAGGCTACCAGCAGATTTCTCAGCAGGCCAGGAAAAAGTGGGATAATATATTCAAATTGCTGAAAGATAAAACTGCCAACCAAGAGTGCTTTACCCAGCAAAGATGCCCTTCAGAAGTAAAGGACAGATAAAAACTTACCCAAACAAACAAAAGTTGAGGGAATTCATTACTGCTAGATCTGCCTTACAAGAAATGCTTAAAGGAGTTCTTCAAGCTAAAATTTTAAAATGCTATTAAGTAACAAGACAGCTTATGAAAATATAAAACACAATGCTAAAAGTAAGTACAGTTGACCCTCGAATGATGGTGGGGTGGGTAGTCCACATATAACTTATAATCAGCCGTTTTATCTGACATTTCTCTGCACTGGCAGATTCAATGAACCATGAACCATAGAGTACTGTAGTATTTACTATTGAAAAATATCCATGTGTAAATTGACCCATGCAGTTCAAACCCATGTTGTTTAAGGGTTAACAGTATATAGTCAAATTCAGAAACCTTAATACTGTAATATAGTGCTGTATTAATTACTTAACTCTAGTATAAAAGTTTAAGGACATAAGTATTAAAAATAGGTATTGTTAAAATAATTTGTTTATGGATATACAGAATTAAATGAGGTAAGTTGAGACATCAAAAACATAAAATATAGGTGTGGAGAGCAAAAGTGTTGAGTTTTTATATGCAATCAAAGTTAAGTAGTTATCAGTTTAAAACAGGCTGTTATAATCTATAAGATGTTTTATGTACACCTCATAAAGCACAAAGCAATTACCTACAGTAGATACATAAAATTAAAAAAGAAGGGAATCAAACATAGAACTTCAGAAAATCAACAATTCACAAAGGAAAACAGCAAGAGAGGAAGATACAGGAAACTATAAAAGATACAGGAAACTATAAAACAACCAGAAAACTATTAATAATGGCATTAGTAGGTCCTTGCCTATCAAAAATTACTTCAAATGTAAATGAATTAAATTCTCTAATCAAAAGGCACTGAATAGCTGAATAGATAAAAAAATAAATAAATAAGATCTAACTGTATGCTGCCTATTAGAGACTAATTTCAGTTTCAAGAACAAAAGTGAAAGGACAGAAAAGCTCAAAGTGAAAAAGTTATTCCATGCAAAAGGAAACCAAATAAAGTGGGGGTAACTATACTTATATCAGAAAAAAGAAACTTTAAGTCAAAAACTGTTATAAGAGACAAAGAAGGTCATCACATAATGATAAAGGGGTTGATTCATCAAGAGAATGTAGCAACTGTAAATCTATATGCACCCAACATTGGAGCATCTAAACGTGTTAAGCAAATCTAACAGATCTGAAGGGAGAAATAGACAATAACACAATAACAGCCTAAGGTTTCAATATCCCACTTTCAACAACGGATAGATCATCAAGACAGAAAATCTATAAGGAAACAGCAGACTGGAAAAACACTATAGGTCAAATGGACCCAACAGACATATACAAAACATTCCATCCAACAGCAGCAGAATACACATTCTTTTTTTTTCCCCTGGGGTCTCAGTTGTGATTTATTATCCTGGCTCACAGGATACACTTCCTAAGAAGTTATATTGATACAATAATTGTCACAATATAGAGTCTAGATTTCTCAATGAGTCATAACTCTTTGCTGCCTAGGAATAATAGTCACATTTCAGACAAGATTTACAAGACTGTCTGATGTTTGGTTACCATGTTTTTTATGAATTTAAAGTACAAACAAACAAAAACAGAGTATGTGCATCCCTCCAGGATCTGAAATGCAAATCTCAATATACTTTCCTATAATTACGTCTGAAGGGGGAAATTTCCCTCCAAATTTTAGAAGCTGATTAGGTTTTACCAGGCAATTTAAAGTCCAGTTC
Organism: Neophocaena asiaeorientalis asiaeorientalis; assembly: GCF_003031525.2. NCBI lineage: Eukaryota > Metazoa > Chordata > Mammalia > Artiodactyla > Phocoenidae > Neophocaena > Neophocaena asiaeorientalis. The sequence continues at coordinate 3,064,014 of NW_020175221.1, read as the reverse complement.
CTCTCCCCAGCAGTCACACATATATCTATTTTTAAGATGGCTTCCCATTACAATGATAGACCTGTAAGATTCCTTTCTCCTCTACCTCTGAGAAGTTTCACATAGCTTCGAAAATAAAGTAAATATAAAATCATTTCCACAATTCTACAATTTAATTTTCAAATTGTGACTAGAATAGAGGTTAAATACATTGAAATACCAACCAAAAATGGTTTTAGTAAACTCAAAGTAAATGACCATCCTATATATTGCAAGGTTTTATTTGTTTTAAGTCTGAAAAAGTATTATAAGGGTTATTAGCAGTAAATAAAGTATAGAGGTAGAGAGAATACACATTTTTATTAAGCATACATGGAACATTCTCCAGGACAGATTATATGTTAAGTCACAAAACAAGACTTAGCAAATATAAGAGGATTAAATCATACCAAGTATCATTTCCAACCACAATGGTATAAAACTAAAAATCAATAACAGGAGAAAAACTGAAAAGATCACAAATATGTGGAAGTTAAATGACACATGCCTATATAACCAATGAATCAAAGAAGAAATCAAAAGGGAAATCAAAAAATATCTCCAAACAAAAGAAAATGAAAACACAACATACCAAAACATATGGGATACAGCAAAAGCAGTTCTAAGAGAGAAGCTTATAGCAATAAAGGCCTACATTAAGAAATAAGAATGTTCTCAAACAACATAACTTTACAACTCAAGGAATTGGAAAAAGAACAACAAACTAACCCAAAGTCAGTGGAAGACATAAAAAAGATCAGAAAAGAAAGAAATGAATAAAGACCAGAAAAACAATATAAAATATCAACAAAACTAAGAGCTGGTTTTCTAAAAGACAAACAAAATTGACAAACATTTAGCTGGACTAAGAGAAAAAGAGATAATGTTCAAATATATAAAATCAGAAATGAAAGCGGAGACATTAAAACTGATACCACAGATACAAAGAATCATAAGAAACTACCATGAACAATTATACACCAACAAATTGTATACCCTAGAAGAAACATATAAATTCCTAGAAACACAAAACCTACCAAAACTAAGTCGTGAAGAAATAGAAAACCAGAAGAGAAAATAATGAATGAAGATAAATTAGTAATCAAAAACCTCTCAACAAAGAAAAATCCAGGACCATATGGTTTTATTGATGAATTCTACCAAATATTTAAAGAGGAATTAATTCCAATCCTTCTCAAACTCCCCCAAAAAATTGAAGAGGAGAAAACATTCCCAAACTCATTTTACTAGGCAAGCATTACCCTAATACCAAAGTCAAATAAGAACACTATAAGAAAATAAAATTACAGGCCATAATCCTAATGAATCTGATATAAAAATTCTTAAAATACCAACAAACCAGATTCAGTAGCATATTAAAAAGATCATACACCATGATCCAGTGGGATTTATTCCAGTGGTGCAAAGATAGTTCAACATCTGCAAATCAGTGTGATACACATTAACAAAATGAAGGATAAAAATCATATAATCATCTCAATAGATGTAGAAAAATTCAACAGACTTTCATAATAAAAACTCTGAACAGAATGGATATAGAAGGAATATACCTCAACATAATAAAGCTCATATATAACAAGCTCACAGCTAACATGATACTGAATGTTGAAAGGTGGAAAGTGTTTCCTCTAAGATCAGGAACAAAACAAGGGTGCCCACTTCCACTACTTCTATTCTTCAATGTACTAAAGTCCTAGTCAGAGCCATTAGGGAAGAAAAAAATAAACAAAAGGCATTCAAATTGGAAAGGAAGAAGTAAAAATTTCTCTGTTTTCAGATGACACAATCTTATATATAGAAAATCCTAAAAACTCCATGAAAAACTATTAGAACTGACAAATAAATTCAGCAAAATTTCAGAATACAAACAACATACAAAAATAAGTTGTGATTGTATACACTAATAATGAACTAATGAAGAAAGAAATAAAATAACACAGTCCCATTTAAAATAGCATCAAAAACAATAATATACTTAGGAATAAAGTTAATCAGTGAGGTGAAAGATCTATATACTGAAAACTATAAAACAACAATGAAGGAAATTGAAGTGAAAAAATAATTTGAAAATTCAAGAAAAGTATTTCTGTTAAAATGTCAATGTTACAGTCACCTATAGATTTACTGAAATCTCTATCAAAATACTAATGGTACTGCTTAAAAAAAGAGAAAAAATTTGTATGAAACCACAAAAGGCCCCAAATAGCTACAGCAATTCTGAGAAACAAGAATAAAGCTGGAGGCATCACGCTTCCTGATTTCAACTTACATTACAAAGCTATACTAATCAAAGTAGTATGGTACTAACATAAAAACAGGTACAAAGACCAATGGAAAAGAATTCAAAACTGATAAATAAACCCATGCATATTGATTAACTAATATTTGATAAGGGAGCCAAGAACACTCAATGAGGAAAGGACTGTCTCTTTAATAAATGGTGCTGGGAAAACAGGAACACACAAAAGAATGAAACTTTACCACTATCTTATCCCATTCACAAAAATCAACTCAAAATGGATTAAAGACTTAAAAGTAGTACCTGAAGCTATAAAATTCCTAGAAAAATATTAGGGAAAATTCTCCTTAACACTGATTTTGGCAATGATTGTTTTGGATACAACAGCAAAAGCACAAGTAGCAAAAGCAAAAATCAAGAAGTGAGACTACATCAAACTAAAAAACTTCAGCACAGCAAAAGACACCATTGACAAAATGAAAAGGCAACATATGGAAAGGGAGAAAATATTTGTAATCCTTATATCTGATAAGGGGTTAATATCTAAAATATATAAAGATCTCATATAACTCAATAGCAAAAAATAATAATAATAACCCAATTTAAAAATGGGCAGAGGACTTAAATATACATTTTTTCCAAAGAAGACATACAAGTGGCCAACAGGTACATTCACGTTACTAATCATCAGGGAAATTCAAATCAAAATCACAATGAGATAACACCTTAAATTTGTTAAAGTGTCTACTATTTAAAAGAAAAACAAGTGATAACAAATGCTGGTGAAAATGCAAAGAAGAGGGAACAGTTGTGCACTGTTGATGGGAATGTAAACTGGTACAGACATTATGGAAAACAGTATGGAGGTTCCTCAAAAAATTTAAAATGAACTACAAAATGATCCAGAAATCCCACTTCTGAGTATATATCCAAAGGAAATGAAATCATTATATTCAAAATATATCTGTACCATGTTATTGCAGTATTATTCGTGATAACCAAGGTTTGAAAACAACTTAAATGTCCATCAACAAATGGATAAAGAAAATGTGATACAAACACACACACACACACACACACACACACACACACACACACAGAGGAATATTTTTCAGCCTTAAAAAAAAGGAAATCCTGCTATTTGTGACAACATGGGGGGCATTATGCTAGGTGAAATAAGCTAGACAAAGGAATATAAATACACATGGTATCACTTATATGTGGAATCTTTATTAAAAAATTAAACTCATAGAAACAGAAAGTAGAATATTAGTTGCCAGGGACTGAGGGGTGGAAACATAGGGAGAAGTTGGTAAAAGGGTACAAATTTTCATTTATAAGATAAACAAGGTTCAAGGATCTAATGTATAGCATGGTGACAATAGTTGACCATACTGTATTCTATAATTAAGGTTAGCTAAGAGAGTAGATCTTAAGCATTCTCACACACACACGCGCAGAAGGGGTAAATATGTGATGGATGTTTTAATTAACCTGATTATGAGAATCCTTTCACAACATATACATATATAAAATCATCACAATGTACAATTAAATATATTAGGATTTTGTCAATTATACTTCAATAAAGATGAAAAAAGAAAAAAAAAGATTATATATTAGGGGTAGATAAAAATATCCCAGAGTTATAAAATATAGAAATTAAGTAGACCATCTATTTGCTCACAGAATGCACAAGTATGTGAATCAGATATACAAAAACACAACAGAAATTAATATCAGAAGAAAACCTTAAAATAAAAACACATAAAAGGCAAATTTTAAAATAAAGCATTCCTAAATGGCACAGACTAAAGAAAAAATGAAAATTTCAATTACAAATTATTTTAACATTAAGAACAATTAGAAAATCTTATATAAAAGCTGATGATTGTGATAAAAGCTGTACTCAATGGGGAAAAAATCATGATATTTGGAGTCATTATTTTTTTTAAATGAATGAAAATAAAAGAACAAGATATTCAACTCAATAAACTAGAGGAGATCAATAAAGTTCAATAAAATAACCCTAAGAAAAATAGCAGTAATGAATCAATAAAAATAAACACAGAACCAGATATTCATTAAATAAGCTAGAAAAGGATCAATAAAATAACCCTAAGGAAAATTAGAAAAATGAATTAATAAAAATAAAAGAAGAAAAAAGGGCAATGAGATAAAAACCATCAGATCATCTCAACAGATGCAGAAAAAGTATCTGACAAAATTCAACACCCATTTATAATAAACTTTCAATAAAATGGGTACAGCAGAAACATGCCTCAGTATAATAAAGGCCATATATGACAAACCCACAGCTAATATCATACTCAATGATGAACACCAAAAGCTATTCCTCTAAAATCAGGAAAAAGGCAAGGATACCCACTACTGTCATTCTTATCAACATAGTATTAGAAGTCCTGGCCAGAGCAATTAGGAAGGAAAAAGAAATAAAATTGAAAAGGAAGAAGTAAAACTGTCACTATTTGTGGATGATATCGTTTTATATATAGAAAACTCTACAGACTCCATCAAAAAACTATTAGAAATAATAAACACAGTAAAGTTGTGGGGTATAAAATCAATATACAAAAATCTGTTGTATCTCTATACACCAACAATGAGCTAGCAGAAAGAGATAGTAAGAAAACAATCTCATTTACAATCATAACAAAGAGAGTAAAATACCTAGAAATAAATTTAACCAAGGAGGTGAAAGACCTGTATTCTGAAATCCGCAAGACATTGTTGGAAGAACTGAAGAAGACAAAAGTAAATAGAAAGATATCTCATGCTCATGGATTGGAAGAATTAACATTGTTAAAATGTCCATATTACCTTAAACAATCTACAGATTCAGTGCAATCTTTTTGTTTGTTTTTGTTTTTGTTTTTTTGCAGTACGCGGGCCTCTCACTGCCGCGGCCTCTCCCGTTGCGGAGCACAGGCTCCGGATGCGCAGGCTCAGCGGCCATGGCTCACGGGCCCAGCCGCCCTGCAGCATGTGGGATCTTCCCGGACCGGGGCACAAATCCATGTCCCCTGCATCAGCAGGCGGACCCTCAACCACTGCGCCACCAGGGAGGCCCAGATTCAGTGCAATCTTGACCAAAATCCAAAGAACATTTTTCACAGAAATAGAACCAAAAAATTCTAAAATTTATATGGAACCATAAAAGACCCCAAATAGCTAAAGCAATCCTGAGGGAAAAAATAAAGCTGGAGGTAGCACACTCCCTGATTTCAAACTATATCACAAAGGCACAGTAATCAAAACAGCAAGATACTAGCAGAAAAACAAATATATAGATCAAAGGAACAGAATTGAGAGCCCAAAAATAAACCCACACATATATAAACAATTAATTTATGACAAAGGAGCAAAGAACATATGATGGAGAAAGGATAGTCTCTTCAATAAATGATGTTGGAAAAACAACAGCCACATGCAAGAAAATGGAACTACACAACTATCTCTCACCATACACAAAAATCAATTCAAAATGGATTTATGACTTGAATGTAAGACCTGAAACCATAATCCTAGGAAAAAACATAGGCTGTATGCTCTTTGACATCAGTTTTAGCAATACCTTACTAGATATGTCTCCTTAGGAAAGAGAAACAAAAGCAAAAATAAACAAATGGGACTACATCAAACTAAAAAGATTTTGCACAACAAAGGAAACTATCAACAACAACAAACAACAACAAATGAAAACACAACCTACCCAATGGGAGAAGATATCTATAAATCATTTATCTGATATAGATTAATATCCAAGATATATAAAGGATTCATACAACTCAATAACAAAAAAAAAAGCAACCTGATTAAAAAATGGGCAAAGGAGTTGAGTAGACATTTTTTCCAAAGAAGACATACAGATGGCCAACAGGCACATGAAAAGGTGTTCAACATCACTAATTATTATGGAAATGCAAATCAAAATCACGAGATCTCTCTTCACACCTGTTAGAATGGCTATTATCAAAAAGGCAAGAAATAACAAGTGTTGGCTAAGATGTGGAGAAAAAAGGAACCCTCGTGCACTCTTGGTGGGAATGTAAGTTGGTGCAGCCACTATGGAAAACAGTATGGAGAGGCCTCAAAAAATTAATGAGAATTACCATATGATCCAGGAATTCCACTTCTGGGTATTTAGCCAAAAAATATGAAAACACTAATTCAAAAAGGCATCTGCACTGCTGTGTTCATCATAGTATTATTTACAATAGCCAAGATATGGAAGCAACATAAGTGCCCTCAATGGATGAATGGGTAAAGAAGATGTGGTGTGTGTGTTTATATATTATATATATATATATAAAATATATAATATATATACACACATAATAATATATACACACATATACATGTGTGTATATATATATATACACACATAATATATATAATATACAATATAATATATATATAATATATATACACACATGTACATGTGTGTATACACACACACAAAATGGAATATGACCCAGCCATTAAAAAGAGGAAATCTTGCCATTTGTGACATGGATAGACCCTGCGGGTACTATGCTAAGTGAAATAAGTCAGAGAAAGACAAATACTGTATGATTTCATTTGTATGTGGAATGTAAAAACCAAACAAACAAAATAAATAAATGAACAAATAAAAATAAACACTTAAATACAGAGAACAGAGTGGTAGTTACCAGAGGGTAAGGGGTAGGGGGAGGAGCATAAAATGGGTAAAGGAGATCAATTGTACAGCGATGGATGGAAACTAAATTTTTGTTGGTGAACCCACTGTAGTGTATATAGAAGTAGAAATATAATGCTGTGCACATGAAACGTCTATAATGGTATAAACCAATATTATCTCAATACTTTTTTTAAAAAAGAGCAATGAATTAAGTAAAACCAAAGCTAAGCAAGAAAGAAAAAATTCAAATTTCATTGAAAATTACAAGGTAGATAAAGCCAAATAAGATTTAAACTATCATAAAAGAACAGTATCTACGACCCCATTTTGATTAACATGATAATCCTGATGCAGACAATAATGTAAGAAAATATAAATTAACAAAAGTGATCTAGAAAGAAATAGTAACCAAAATATAATAGAACACATATATAGCATTAAAAGCTTTTGGAAAATCTATCTTTAAAAAAAGGAAAAAGGTACAGATTATTTAAGAAGCAAATTATTTTAAAATTATGCTACATCTCACAACATAGATAAACATGAAAGGCTACCATACCCACTTTGCCTAAATATTATAAACCTGATACCAAACCTGACAATGATTGTTTTTTAAAGATACCTTACTTTTATTAGAATGAAAATATTTATATAAAATCCAATTAAGAAAAAAGTCAAAACTAAATAAGAGTTCTAAATACTTAAAACAATAAGACAGAGGCAGAATTATTTTTCATAGTAATTCTTTTCCTTAAAATATCAAAGGAAAAAGCTATAATGGAAGATAAGCCATTCTAGACAATAAAGCATATTAGAAACTATAGCAATGAATATATATTAGCTCCAGACAAGAAAGATAAAGGATTGAAAGAAAAAGATTAGCTGCCAAAGATGAATATGCTAAATATTTATAGTATAAAATTTTACTGTAAGAAAATGTGACATTTCGAATCACTGAAGAAGGTTTAGGTGAATCACAACATTATGAAGGAAAATGGCATGTACGTGTCCTGCAAGTATTCAAGTCACAAGGGGAGAGGCAAAGTTCCAGAGGCTAGCCTCCAAAGTCAGCCAGACCAACCATCTGAAATCAAGCAGCTCATCGACCATGCCCCTGGGACCACATATGTGCATCAACTCTGTCTTCACTTCCATCCTTTTCCTTCCTCCTCATCCCTGATTTGCCACTGTCCCAGCATCACACTAGCTTAGAAAAGAGAGAATAATCACAATGTCCCCACAGATCATACCCCCCAAAATTAACCAAAATAATACAGCAAGGAGAAATCGATAAAGAAATCTTCTTGTTCAGACGCCATTTCTTGTTTTCACGACACTTAAAAAATAGAGATGTTTCTATTCTATTTATGTAGAAGCGAAGGAATATTTAATCTCATAAAATGCTACAGAGAAAAAGAATATAAATTCTGCCTCAACATATGAGAAATACTTTTAAATCCAAAAGTCCAGTAATTTCCAAATTCTATCATGTTTGACTTTCCAACTAACCTTCTTTTTTTCAATTTGTTCTATAATATAACAGTTTGTGAAACTGAATTTAAATTAATTTTATTTTGAGAAGTGTCCAATATTCCTTGTTGAATTCCGCAGTACCAAATATCCAGGAGAGGAAGTTTCTAAACTATTCTATCCCACACTCATCTGGAGCTGGTTTTAACCTTGCTGTAGACATTTAACAATAGTCCAGTTTTTAAAAAAATAATAATAATAACAAATATTTGGTAATTGGTCACAAAACTAATGCCGTTATAAGATTATCAACCCATCATATAAAAAGAAAAGCCAGAAACCCCACAAAGGCTTGCGTTTCTAAAAGATGCCACAAATGCAAAATGTGTTCAAAGTGCAGTTTAGGATACTCTCCAATGAATGTTACACCGTAACTCAGCATGGTTCATAATTATGGTACTATGGAAAGAGCCAAAGAAGAAAATTGCATTTGTATTCTTTTTAACCATTTTTCTCCCAGATGCCCAACGAGCATTCAGACAGCAAAACAAATGCCCTGTGACAGAGCTGAGGGATTCAAAATTGAAAATTCCCCTTGACTCTCAATCTTTTTTTCTAGGTAACAAACCTACCCCACCATTATCACCATTAGCCCTCAATATTCTACCATTCTTCCTCTCAGTGATGTAGCTATGGTTAAACTCTTCTCTGAAAAATAGTAACTTGGCAGATGACAACCAAGTAGAATAGTTATTTATGTTGTTTCTGTCTTCATGTCTTATAAACATATTGAGATCTTAAAGTACATGGCTTTCTGCCTAGATACTCACTGTTTTGTTTATTCTAAAGTGCTTGGTGAGAATCCGTTAATATCACTTAAATCTTATTTGGGGAGAATCCTCAAAAAAGCCACTAATACACAAATTGATAAATGTTGTTTTTGCCCTCCTTCAGCATCTTCCCCCTGAAAAACAACCTGGGGACAAGAAGAGACAGGAATTGTAACAGGAAATTAAATTTGAATTCTAATTACAATGAATTCAGTTTCCTACAACGGCAACACCCAAGAGCACCACATTTATAGAAGAATAGAAGTGTGGTAGTCACTGTTCACGAGTCTAGCCATAAACAATTGAACAAACGAAAACCTGTACTCTGAAACCTTGACGTTACAAATCAATTTAGGAAAAAACATTTGAAATAGGTAAGCACATTGGTAGATTAGATACAGAGAAAGATCCATGGGCTTTCTCTCTTCTTCTTGAAATTTAGAAATAGATAAATTATTTTCAATCAATTCTTTACTCCGATAAGAATGCACACTTGCTTGAGGTTATAATATTTCTCAGCAGAGAACAGTGAAAGCACAGCTATTGCAAAAGAAAAGATACATTCTTTCTGTCTTCATAGGGTTACTAGATGAAGATATCCAGGACTCTCAGGCCACTGGGATATGTTGAAATGCAAGACATCGATGGTGCCACATCTAATGGAGGTGAAAATGTAAGGTGACAACTTTTAGTCCCACAAAGCAATGCTAACTCGTTATATATCCTACAATCATGTTGATTACTGGCTAGATTATTGAATACAACACTTTGGTCACTAGGTAAGACTGGTGGATTGGTTAACATCATGATAAAAAGATTTTTTTTTTTTTTTTTTTTTGGCTGCATTGGGTCTTCGTTGCTGTGCGCAGGCTTTTCTCTAGTTGCGGCAAATAGGGGCTACTCTTCGTTGCGGTGCTCGGGCTTCTCATTGCAGTGGCTTCTCTTGTGGAGCATGGGCTCTAGGCGTGCGGGCTTCAGTAGTTGTGGCACATGGGCTTCAGTAGTTGTGGCTTTTGGGCTCTAGAAAGCAGGCTCAGTAGTTGTGGCACACGGGCTTAGTTGCTCTGTGGCATGTGGGATCTTCCTGGACCAGGGCTCAAACCCGTGTCCCCTGCATTAGCAGGCAGATTCTTAACCACTGCACCACCAGGGAAACCCCTAAAAAGATTTTAAATACGGTGTTGTGTTTTTTTTCTATTTAAATCCAAAATCTAACACAAATGTAATATTATTTGAGAGCACTTCTTTCTTCTTGAGTTGACATTAAGGTTTATAGAAATGAACTGGTTGATTTGTGAGTGTATGTGCTTTTTCTCTTCCTTGGGAAGTAGGTAAGAATAATCTATAACCACTAATGCTTGATACAGCTGCCCTATTGGAATGGCATCCTGGAGACCCCCTTCATCCTTCAAATTCTCTTCTTTGTGGATTTCCATTATCTGCCTCTCAATGGGAAGTCTTCCCAACATTGGCCCTCTCTTTGACCTTACAGTTATTAAATCAAACAAAACAATAATCCCACTTTAGCAGCCTTTTTTGGATCCCATCCAGAGAATTACATTTTATTGTGAACACCTCATTTCAAGAAGAAAAATAAAAACCAAAAATGTTCGCTAAAAATGATGGCCAGGGTGGTAGAAGTTTTGGGAGTGATCACATAGGAATGATTCCTGGTGGAACTGATCAGGAGGCTAACCTGGGGGATGGAGGGCTTAGAGTCTGAAGAGCCTATGACTGAGGGAGAGGGAGTAAATTTCTTCTGTGATGCTCCAATGGGCAGGTAGCATAGACTGGCTGGATGCTAAACAAACCCACATCTTCCCAGGCACACAGCTGAACTATAGGCATACCTCATTTTATTTTGCTTTGCAGATATTGAGTTTTTTCAAATTGAAGGTTTGTGGCAACCCTGGCCTATCGGTACCATTTTTCCAAGGGCATTCGCTCACTTCATGTCTCTATGTCACCTTTTGGAAATTCTCACAATACTTCTGCATTATTATTATACTTGCTACAGAGATTAGTGATCAGTGATCTTTGGTGTTACTCTTGTAATGGTTTGGGGGCACCATAAACCACACCCATATAAGATGGTGAACTTAATCTAATACAAATGTTGTGTGCATTCTGATTCCACCGACCGGCCGTCCCCCTGTCTCTCTCCTTCTCCCCAGGCCTCCCTATTCCCTGAGACACAAGATTGAATTTAGGCTAATTAATAACCCTACAGCGGTCTCTAAGTGTTCAAGTGAAAGAAAGAGTCGCACATCTTTCTCTTTAAATCAAAAGCTAGAAATGATTAAGCTCAGTGAGGAAGGCATGTGGAAAGCCAAGATAGGCTAAAAGCTGGAGATTCTGAGCCAACAGTTAACCAAGCTGTGAATGCAAAGGAAAAGTTCTTGAAGGAAATTAAAAGTGCTACTCCAGTGAGCACGCAGATAATAGGAAAGTGAAACAGACTTATTGCTGATATGGAGAAAGTTTTAGTGGTCTGGATAGAAAACCAAATCAGCTACAGCATTACCTTAAACCAAAGCCTAATCCAGAGCAAGGCCCTGACTCTTTAATTCTGTGAAGGCTGAGAGAGGTGAGGAAGCTGCAGAAGTTTCAAGCTAGCAGAGATTGGCTCATGACGTTTAAGGAAAGAAGCCATCGTCATAACAAATGTGCCAGGTGAAGCAGCAAGTGCTGATGTAGAAGCTGCAGAAAGTTACCAAGATCTACCCAAGATCATTAATGAAGGTGGCTACACTAAACAACAGATTTTTAATGGAGACGAAATAGCCTTATATTAGAAGAAGATGCCACCTAGGACTTTCATAGCTAGAGGGGAGAAGCCAACACCTGGCTTCAGAGCTACAAAGGAGAAGCTGACTCTCTTGTTAGGGGCTAACAGAGCTGGTGACTTTAAGTTGAAGCCAATGCTCATTTCCCTTTCCGAAAATCCTAGGGCCCTTTAGAATTACACTAAATCTACTCCGTGCTCTATAAATGGAACCACAAAACCTGGATGACAGCACATCTACTTAGAACATGGTTTACTGAATGTTTTAAGCCTACTGTTGAGACTCACTGCTCAGAAAAATATTACCCACTCCTTTCAAAAAATTTAGAGAGATGTACAACAAGATTAATGTTGTTTTCATGCCTGCTAACACAACATCCATTCTGCAGCCCAAGGATCAAGAAGAAACTTTGATTTTCAGGTCTTATTTAAGATAACCATTTTGTGAGGCTATAACTGCCATAAGTAGTGATTCCTCTGATGAATGTGTACAAATTAAACAGAAAGCCTTCTGGAAAGGATTTACCATTCTAGATGCCATTAAGAACATTCGTGATTCATGGGAAAAGGTCAAAATATCAACATTAACAGAAGTTTGGAAGAAGCTGATTCCAACCTTATGGATGACTTGGATGGGTTCAAGACTTCAGTGGAGGAAGTAACTGCAGATGTGGTGGAAATAGCAAGAGAACTAGAATTAGAAGTGGAGCCTGAAGATGTGACTGAATTACTACAATCTCTGGATAAAACTTTAACGGACGAGGAATCGCTTCTTATGGATCAGCAAAGAAAGTGGTTTCTTGAGATGGAATCTACTCCTGGTGAAGACTATTGAAATTACAACAAAGGATTTAGAGTATTAAATAAATTTGGTTGATAAAGCAGCAGCAGGGTTTGAGAGGATTGACTCTAAAGGGTAAAATGCTATCAAACAGTACTGCACGCTACAGAGAAAACGTTCATGAAGGGAAGAGTCGATCATTGGGGCAAACTTCACTGTTGTCGTATTTTAAGAAAGTGCCACTGCCACCCAGCCTTCAGCAACCACCACCCTGACCAGTCAGCAGCCATCAACACCGAGGCAAGAACCCCCACCAGCAAAAAGACTATGACTCACTGAAGGCTCAGATGACGGTTAGCGATTCTTAGCCATGAAGTATTTTTTTAATTAAGATGTATACATTGGGTTTTTTTAGACATAATGCTATCACACGCTTAATACACTTATTAGAAAATGTAAGTATAACGTTTCTATGCACTGAGAAACAAACAAATTTGTGTGGCTCACTTTATTGTGATACTCACTTTATTGCCACGGTCTGGAACCAAACCCACGATATCTCCAAGGGAAGCCTGTATATTTCCCAATCTAACTCTTGCAGTGTGATTCTCCACATTCTCCTGAGAGTGTATGAGGAGCGGTTGATAGATTTGAGCCTTACTCTGGCTAGATCTCTGATACCCTTCTTATTCCTGAACCTTCCTTTATGAGCTCCTTCTCTTACTCTGAGCCTTCGCCCATCTCCTTAAACACCTGCGTTTGTGAAGTTACTAAACGTTTCTTTTATAAATTTTGTATGAATACAATCCCTCCCCGGCCAAACAAAAAGTTCTTCAAGAGGAAAAACAAAATCCTTTTGTATGTGCTCCTGTACTCCCACCAAGATACCTGGTAGCATACTCAATACGTAGGAAATGAAAGTTCACACTTAGGCAGTTGCTGTTAGCCAACTGAGGCCAACACAAAAATAAGCATTTCTAGTGATTAGAGACACATTTCTAATCTCCAGGTGTTTGTCCCTTGTCTTCCTCAGCCAAAAAACAAACATTTAGAAAAGGAGGCTCCATTTGCTGAGCTAGTTTCACATTCGTAGAAGCATCTGTTCGTCTTCTTGAGTGGGTAGGAAAATTGCAGAGGCCTAACATCAGTGGATCAACAGCAAAAATGAAAATCCAGCAAACTTAGTGCACCATTTTATGCAAACCCTGATATCCTTTTAAAATAATCTCTAATGTTTAACTCAGCCCAGGCCTCAGTGTTTAAACAAAATAAATTGGTAAATTTTCCTCAAGTGAAAAAGGAAAATTTCCCCTCAGCCAGTTCACTTAATAAGTATATACACATTCAGAGATCTTTTAAAATTTACATTTTTATGTTCAAATGAGTATTCTCCTTCCAGTCTCTCCAAACAGTCTGAAAATCAATCACTTAAAAAAAAAATCCTTCCCACCTTTGTCAAATTCTTTCCTCTTAATTATACAATACAGATGTTAACTTGGATTTTTCATAAAACACGGATACACCATGGAGTGTTTATATAACAGCATAAGAAAATGAATGTCCCCAAGCTTCTGGAGAATGGGCCCTTAACAGTGACCAGGAATCCCACTACTTTTCTCAAGCCAGCTCACACCCACTCTTTTCCACAATTAGCATATATCAAATTCTCTCAGCTCTCCTCACACCTCTACCTCTCCTTCCTGCTCTCTCACAGACAAAGATACTGTCTTTTGCTTTACAGGAAAATAGAATTCCTAGGAGGGGAACTCCCTCAACCTCTTCATACCAAGCACGCAAACATGGACATCTCTGCAAATCTTTTCCTGTCTATTCCCCATCTCATGAGCCAACGCTATTCATGATCCTTTTTCTCTCCCAAATAGCGGCCAGCTTCCTATCCATTAAATATTTACCATTGACTTTTAAACATACTCAAGTCTCTCCCATCTTATATAAATAACCTTTCCCAAATCCTACATGTTCTATTTGCTGTTCTCTTCTCATAAGACTTATCTTTTTTGACTGTATCCAATTTCACAACCCTCACTCACTCTTCACCCTGCTCTAATCTGTCTTTTTTCCTCATCCTTCCACAAAAAAAACAGCTCTTACTAAGATCACCAGTGACTTCCATGCCAATAACTCCAAAGGACTTTTTCAAACTCACATTACTTGACTTTGCTGGTCACTCCATCTTCATCAAAGCATGTCTTCCCTTTGTTTTCATGACACTAGTAGCTTCCTTCCTATCTTTTGTGATATTCGTCTACAACCTTTGTAAGTTGATCTTCCTTCAAACAGCCATGAAATGAAGTTCTTCAAGGCTTGGTTCTAGGCTCTGCTTTTTTTATCACTCCCTAGTATCTCTCTAGGCAATGGCACCCATGATCATGATGTCATTGACCACCTCCATACTTATGATACACAAGGTCTATTCTAGTCCAGGCCTCTCCTCTAGGCTCCAGAAATATAGATTGAAATGTTAACTTGTAGTTTCTGCTTGTCTCAAAGTCACCCCAAACCCAACATGTTCAGAATTGAACTTGAAATCTGCCTCCCAAATCTCACCTGCTTGCAGTGTCTCTATCTCACTGAATGATGCCACCAACTATCCAACTTACTTTTCTTCTCCTGATCCTATATTCAATCTATCACTGATTTTCACCCATTTTACCTCCTAACTACTTCTGAAACCCATCCCCTGCTCTTCATCTTCACACCACCACTTTAATCCAAGCTCTATCATATCTAGCCTTGTAACCTCTACAGTTTTCTACTGGTCTTCCCCAGGTACACCTTGGCTGCCCAACAATCCTGTCTGCATTGAGCTGAAAAGAGCTGTTTAAATCACAAATCTTACTTTATCACTCACATATTTTCAGTGACTCTCCTTTGCCCTTAAGATTAAAGATATTTACTAGGACCTGAAGGCCTTGCTTAGTCTGGCCTTTGACTGTCTTTCAGACCTCATCTAGAATCTTACCCCAATGGGCTCTCTCCCTCCACCTCTCCCCTGAGGTCACTCTGGCCTTCCCTTCAGCCCCTGGAATTTCAATGCCCTGACCTGCTAAAGGAGCTTTTTTTCTTCACCACCCCATCATTTACCTGGTTAATGCCTAGTTACAAACTCTATTATTCTCTCTAGTAGTATCGTGTACCTGACTTTCATGGTGTTTGTTCCAATTTTCTATTGCAGTGGGTTATTACCTTCATATTGTAACATTTTTTACAATGTACCTAATATCTATCATAATATAGTGGGGGTACCTCTACTGTAGGAACTATGTTCATTAATTTTTGTATCTGCAGGACCCAGCACAGTACCTAAAATATACTCAAAACATGTCTGTTAAAACGATGGAAGAAATGTTGACCCAGACTCAAAGATGCTGGGTTCAACGTGTAGGCTGTGGAATTAGATCTATAAACCCAAATTCTGGCTTACTAATTGTGTGATTACGGACAAACTACTTAGTTTCACTAAGCCTCTATAAAATGAGAGTGATAATACCCAACCTCATATGGTTACTGTGAGAATAAAGTGAGATAATTCTTATGAAACCTAGTTTTGCAATTCTAATACCTCAGGGTACACCTAAGGTATACTCATGGAGATTATTATTTTCAAACAAATAAACAATGTACACTACTTTGAACCACCTCTGAGACTCTGCACACAGAGGGAGTATACATCATGGTCCCCTCACATAGCTCTACCTGCCAGCATCCCTGTCAAAGAACAATGTGGCCTACAGAATGAACATTGGGATTTATGCTCCAAAGCAAGACAGTCAGCAGGGCTCCCTGAGACAACCTGGAATGCCATCAGGTAAGTGGCCTTTTCCTGAGGAAGTTAACTGAAACTAACATCCCACCTAGCTTAAGTCACAGCCTTCCTAGATGTAATACTTTGATGTAACAACCCAGCTGAGATTTGGAGGGAAAAAATGGCTCTGCAGAGGGCCTATAGGAATTCATACCAACCCTCTTAACAATCAAATCTAAAAGTTTCCTTAAGATTATATACCTTCCTTGGGTATACCCAACACTCAAACTCAGTAATTCCCTATCTTTCCTACTTGACTCCAAAATAATGTATAAGGATTAGCTATCATTTAAAAACCACTTGAGTTTCAAAAATTGCCATTAAGGCAAATCTGCAGAAGCAATTACAAGGAAAGTAATAATATTCTAGGTTTGTGTGCAGAAATATAACTTATTTACACATACTACTCTAGTGTTGGAAGAATGAAATGAGAAGGACGCCTGTTAATGTATGTTAGGGCCATCTGAATTTTCACCATACTAAAACGTGAAATGCAATTCGTATTTGCTTCATCTGCACAAAACTGTGCTGTTCTCACTACTTCAAAATACTCTTGGCATGGCCATTTTTCAATAAAAATTCTATTGCCCCAACTTTACAGATGAAGAAGTTGAAGCAATCAAGGGTAAAATCATGCTCCAAGACCAAGGAGAAACTGGGAACCTGTGATGAGAATGGCATTGTGATATGGGGAGAAAAGAACCTGTTCTGACAACAGACAGAAATATAAAATGCTCCTCAAGTGTGTAAAGTTTGACATGAGTCATGCTGCCTTCACACTCCCTGTAATATTCTTGCCTGATCACATTTCTTTATGATGCTCTCTTAATAGGACAGGCTTTAGGGCCACCTCATTCCCCCCTAGGTCCTCTCACCTCCCCACGTGAAACTGAAGGAACTCAATATCCACAAGTCCAGCTTTCCAGGAACTAACAACTCAGCTGATAAACTCACTAAAAATAGCTAAAAATAGGAAGCTAATTTTAGCTTCCTATGCAGTTAATAAGAAGTAATACAGAGAGATCCAGAGTACATTTTATCCAGTTTCCCCCAACAGGAACATCTTTAAAACTATAGTACAATATTACAACTAGGATATTGACATTGATACAGTCAAGATACAAGATACTAGCAGAAGGATATTTCTGAGCGATTGATTTCATCTCATGTGAAAAATGGTCTAAGGAATGAAAGGTGTTAGGGAGCCAAGAGTCTTGACTACATTTTGTGAACCGTTAACAACTCTAATGATGGAAATTTTATGACCCATGGCAGTCATAAAATTGGATTACAATGATAAAGATGAGAAGATATTTGTGGGCAGCTAGAGGCCTGTATAGCATTTCTTAAGTCGCATCATGTAGATCGGTGATTCAGAGACTTTTGTACCCAATCGTGCTCCTGCGTGGGTAACTTACACTTCACCTCTACCCTTAGTGACATTTCTTAGTCACCGAGTGTGGAGCCTCAGAAGAATTCAGCCAATCATCATATTCAAAACAAAATGAACATATCCAGTCTCTTAGCATAGCCAATCTGATATTTAGTATAAGAAACAAGAACTCCATTTGCTTCCTCTTTGTTTAAGAAGAGGTAGCATCAAAGACCTTTGTGTTTCAGATCAGGCCAACTTGGATTTGCATTCTTGCTCTCCCACTGACTAATTGCCACCATGGGTACCTGAGATTGTTACTTCATCTGGAAAATACCTGTCATAGGTATCCACCAAAAGTGTTAGGGGGTCAATGAGATCAGGTGCATAAAAGACATGGCACCTGATGTTCACTCAAAAGGTTTATTTCAGGTACTCTCCTTCCCCCTGCTTTCTAGTTCCTTCCCTTACAGTATAAGTTTCTTGTTAGAGAATAATTAAAGTAGAATGTCCCAGAACACATCTACTTTGCTCACCTGACATATCAAACTTGTCAATAGTTAACAAAAATTATTTTACTTCACACCTTCCCCCAAAAGGCTTTATAGTAAAATAACAAAGAGAACTTGGCGTGCATGCCGAACAGAGAGCCCTTCTTTCTAAAGAGACACTTCAATGCCAAGCTACCTCTCAATACTGGCAGCTGTAACAATGAAGTTTAAAATGTCTACAGGGAGCTGGCAACTGCAGGGACCAGCAAAGACAACACTAAACTTGAGGCCAACTGAAAGGTCAAAATAATGTACACAAAAACAAAGGAAAACCAGGTATATTTAACTACAGCACTCAGGAAAATGATACCTAAAGAGACAGCTTAAAGTAAAAAACCCACAGAGATGATAACCTATGGGCCAGAAAAAAACTGAAAAAACACAGTGAGGCTCCCCAGGATATATCAGTTATAGCATTACAAAAAGCAACTAGGCAGTGCTTTTTGTATTATATTATTAAGGCTTATATTATTAAGGCTTATATTTGTATTATATTATTAAGGCTTAGAATATAATATTAGAATATTATATTCTAAGCCTTAAAAACAAACAGACAAAAAGTCCCAATCATTTTATTCCCACGAAGATTCCTTACATTACCTTTACCATTCCCTAAGCTGATCCCTGGACAATCTAAGTCAAATAGGAACTGAACAATGGGCAAACTTCTTAGACTTTAATGACTGGTCAGACAGGTTCTTTGGGACCAGAAGAAAAGTAATTATGGGGAAGAAAATCACCTTAGCCATCTGTCCATTTATTTAGCTGCAGTTCAGATATATTTCTTCTAAAGACCTAAGATTCCTACCTGATATGTAGGTATCTCTGCAGGCCAAAGAATATGAACTAATGGCTCCTTGAAATTTGGCATGAACAAAGAATACCAGAACCTTTGATAGATGACTGTTTCAATGATTAATGTTTTCTCTAATGGGAGGCAGGGAGCAATGGCTTTCCTCTGGAACAGTCTATAACATGTACGACATGAATGGGTAATTATGAAAAGAACTGACCTAAGAGAAACGGGGTAGAGCACTTCCTGACTCTCTTTCTCCTTAATTAATTTTTGAGATAATTGTAGATTCACATGGAGTTCAAAGGAATAATACAGATCCAGTTGATCCTTTACCTAGTTTTCCCCAGAGGTAACAAAATCACTATCAGAATACTAACACTAAGTCAAGATACAAAACAGTTCATCACCAAAAGGATCTCCCAGGTTACTCTTTCATAGCCACACCCAGCTCTCTCCCGCCCTGTCCTCCCTTAACACCTGCCAGCTACTAATCTCCACTCATCTGTCTTCCATTTCATAATTTTGTCGTTTCAACAAATATAAATTGAGTCATATAGTATGTAACCCTTTAAAATTTGATTTTTTTCACTCAGTTTAATTCTCTGGAGATTCATCTAGGCTGTTGTGTATTTTGATAATTCATTCATTTTTATTGCTGAGTAATATTCCATCGTATGGATGTACCACAGTGTGTTTAACCATTCACTCATCAAAAGATATCTGGGTTGTTTCCAGTTGTTAGGCTATTACAAATAAAGCTGCTATCACCCTTCATGTACAAGTATTTGTGTGAACTAGAAATCTTCATTTCTCTGGGATAAATGCCCAGAAGTGCATTTGCTGCATGCTTTAGTAGTTACATGTTTAGTTTTCAAAGAAAGAACCAAACTCTTTTCCAGAGTGGCTCTACCATTTTACAGTCCCAGTAGCCACACATGAGTAACTCAGTGTTTCTGCATACTTGCCAGCATTTGATGTTGATGTTATTTCTTATTTAACCATTCTGATAAATGCCCCTGGCTCTCCGTTAAAGGTAAACATGAAGATAAGAGGAAAGACTTGCCTAAACTCAGAGATAACACTGAAAACTTTAATTCAGCAATTTAGGTTTTACTATATGCTTTCCTAAAAACTGGCCAGCTAAATTCAGAAATTGCTCTCCGAGACCATCAGAAAATTTAAATAATTAAATAAGGAGAAATATCAATCACATGACCCCATTTTAGCCTAACACATTTCATCTTGTACATAATTTTTTTTAACTTTATAATATTTCATTATCATCCCATTTAGTACTAATATTTATTATTGTGATTTTCTTAAACAAGAAGTCTTCCCAGAGCTGTTTTCTCATAAATGAAGCTTTAACTGATTAAATAACTCATAGGTATTTCTTTTTTTTTTTTTTTAGCATTACACAGGCCTCTCACTGCTGTGGCCTCTCCCATTGCCGAGCACAGGCTCCGGACGCATAGGCTCAGCGACCATGGCTCACAGGCCCAGCCACTCCGCGGCATGTGGGATCCTTCCGGACTGGGACACGAACCCATGTCCCCTGCATCAGCAGGCGGACTCTCAACCACTGCGCCACCAGGGAAGCCCCATAGGTATTTCTTACCCATTAATAGCTATTAGGTTATTTTGCCATCAGCTATACTGTATCTTTATAACTTCAGCTTCTATCTTTACCTTACAGGCTTAGGTCATATTTAAAGTTGTTCAAGCTTAGTCTGCATTAACATTAAACCAAAACGTATAGCCCAAACAACTGTTTCTTAGATAGTTCTTTTCCAGAAGCTTCCTATCTCCCTGGGAAGTCTTAAGAGTTATCAGGTCTTCTTTTTTAATTAATTGATTAACTTATTTATTTATGGCTGCGTTGGGTCTTCATTGCTGTGTGTGGGCTTTCTCTAGCTGAGGTGAGTGGGGGCTCTTCTATGTTGCAGTGCACAGGCCTCTCATTGCAGTAGTTTCTCTTGTTGCAGAGCACAGGCTCTGGGTGTGCAGGCTTCAGTAGTTGTGGCATGCGGCCTCAGTAGTTGTGGCTAGCAGGCTCTAGAGCACAGGCTCAGTAGTTGTGGCACACGGGCTTAGTTGCTTCACAGCATGTTGAGATCTTCCTGGCCCAGGGATCGAACCCATGTACCCAGCACTGGCAGGCAGATTCTTAACCACTGTTCCACCAGAGAAACCCCTATAATGTCTTCTTTATCCTTCATTTATAAATCCTACACTGAAAAAACCACTTGATAGAATCCACTAAAGCTGAATATATGCATATCTTTGTCTCAGCTCTTCCACTCCCTGGTATATGCCCCCAAAACTGTGTACATGTGAGCCAAATAAAAAGTACATAGCAGCATTATTTGTAATTGCCCCAAGCTATAAACAACTCAAATCTCCATATACAGAAGAATGGATACATAAACTGTGGTATAGAAAACATACAGTGGAATACTATACAGCAATGAAAAGCAACAAGCTACTGTTATATACAGCAGTATAGTCACAAAAACAATGGTGACTTAATTGTCAGTCATAACAGAATGTATAATGAATAACTCCATTTGTCAAAGTTTAAAAATTCGTCAGACAGAGGGAGGCACCAAGATGGCAGAGTAGACAGATGTGCTCTCACTCCCTCTGGCAAGAACACCAGAATCACAACTAGCTGCTGGACAATCATTGACAGGAAGACACTGGAACTCACCAAAAAAGATACCCCACATCCAAAGACAAAGGAGAAACCACAATGAGACAGTAGGAGGGGTGTAATCAAAGCAAAATCAAATCACATCACTGCTGGGTGGGTGACTCACAGACTGGAGAACACTTATACCACAGAAGTCCATCCACTGGAGTGAAGGTGCTAAGCCCCACGTCAGGCTTGCAAACTGGGGGTCTGGCAATGGGAGGAGGAATTCCTAGAGAATCAGACTTTGAAGGCTAGCGGGATTTGATTGCAAGGACTGGGAGAAACAGAGACTCCACTCTTGGAGGGTACACACAAAGCAGTGTGTGCATCAGGACCCAGGAGAAGGAGCCGTGACCCCAGGGGAGACTGAACCAGACCTACCTGCTAGTGTTGGAGGGTCTCCTGCAGAGGTGGGGGGTGGCTGTGGCCCACTGTGGGGACAAGAACACTGGCAGCAGAAGTTCTGGGAAGTACTCCTTGGTGTGAGCCCTCCCAGAGTCTGCCATTAGCTCCACCAAAGAGCCCAGGTAGGCTCTGGTGTTGGGTTGCCTCAGGCCAAACAACAAAGAGGGAGGTAACCCAGCACCACCCATCAGCAGTCAAGTGGATTAAAGTTTTACTGAGCTCTGCCCACCAGAGCAACACCCAGCTCTACCCACCGCCAATCCACCCCATCAGGAAACCTGCACAAGCCTCTTAGATAGCCTCATCCACCAGTGGGCAGACAGCAGAAGCAAGAAGAACTACAATCCTGCAGCCTGTGGAACAAAAACCACATTCACAAAAAGACAGACAAGATGAAAAGGCAGAGGGCTATGTACCAGATGAAGGAACAAGATAAAACCCCAGAAAAACAACTAAATGAAGTGGAGATAGGCAACCTTCCAGAAAAAGAATAAAGAATAATGATAGTGAAGATGATCCAGGGCCTCGGAAAAAGAATGGAGGCAAAGATTGAAAAGATGCAAGAAATGTTTAAAAAAGACCTAGAAGAATTAAAGAACAAACAAACAGAGATGAACAATACAATAACTGAAATGAAAACTACACTAGAAGGAATCAGTAGCAGAATAACTGAGGCAGAAGGATGGATAAGTGACCTGGAAGACAGAATGGTGGAATTCATTGCTGCAGAAGACAATACAGAAGAAAGAATGAAAAGAAATGAAGACAGCCTAAGAGACCTCCGGGACAACATTAAACGCAGCAACATTTGCATTATATGTGTCCCAGAAGGAGAAGAGAGAGAGAAAGGACCCGAGAGAATATCTGAAGAGATTATAGTTGAAAAGTTCCCTAACATGGGAAAGGAAATAGCCACCCAACTCCAGGAAGCGCAGAGAGTCCCATACAGGATAAACCCAAGGAGAAACACGCCAAGACACATAGTAATCAAATTGGCAAAAATTAAAGACAAAGAAAAATTGTTGAAAGCAGCAAGGGAAAAACGACACATAACATACAAGGGAACTCCCATAAGGTTAACAGCTGATTTCTCAGCACAAACTCTACAAACCAGAAGGGAGTGGCATGGTATACATAAAGTGATGAAAGAGAAGAACCTACACCCAAGATTAATCTACCAGGCATAGATCTCATTCAGATTCAATGGAGAAATCAAAAGTTTTATGGACAAGCAAAAGCTAAGAAAATTCAGAACCACCAAACCAGCTCTACAACAAATGCTCAAGGAACTTCTCTAAGTGGGAAACACAAGAGAAGAAAAGGACCTACAAAAACAAACCCAAAACAATTAAGAAAATGGTCACAGGAATATACATATCAATAATTACCTTAAATGTGAATGGATTAAATGCTCCAACCAAAAGAAACAGGCTTGCTGAATGGATACAAAAACAAGACCCATATATATGCTGTATACAAGAGACCCACTTCAGACCTACGGACACATACAGACTGAAAGTGAGGGGATGGAAAAAGATATTCCATGCAAATGGAAGTCAAAAGAAAGCTGAAGGAGCAATACTCAAATCAGATGAAATAGATTTTTAAATAAAGAATGTGACAAGAGACAAGGAAGGACACTACACAATGATCAGGGGAGCAATCCAAGAAAAAGATATAACAATTATAAATATATATGCACCCAACATAGGAGCACCTCAATACATAAGGTAACTGCTAACAGCTATAAAAGAGGAAATCGACAGTAACACAATAATAGTGGGGGACTTTTACACCTCACTTACACCAATGAACAGATCATCCAAAATGAAAATAAATAAGGAAACAGAAGCTTTAAATGTAAATAACTAAATTTCCTTGTCAATTGCATTATTATGAACTTTCATCAAATCTTTAACCGTGGTCATTTTTAAGTCTTTTGTCATTTACAGACAGTTCTGGGTGTACTCTGATGCTTTTGCGAAAATGTTCCTATAAAAGGGTTTCATCTTCAAGGAATTCATGGAAATCTACTTGCTTGGAAAACTCACCTTGAATGTGGTCACCAGGTACCCCCAAAGTGACACGCTACTTCTAGGACCCTCCCTTTTCTCTCAAGAGACAGCCAAACTAATTCTTCTCAGAAAGAGTGATTAAAACCTCATCAAACCTCAGAAAAGTTCTAAAGTTCTATCAAACCTCATGACAAAAACTATACAAATCAATTTTCACTGCAAAGTAAAGGAGCTGTTACAGTGGAGGATTCCTGGACTGAATGTCAATATTATGACATAGTATGAGTGGGTTTCATGTTTGGTAATTGCAATCATTGTTGCTTTTGTTGTGGTCATCCATTTACAATGCTTGGTGTCAGTTTATTTATCTCCTGTAAAAATAAAATACATGTGTGTGTGTGAAAAAAAAATAGTGTAAGGGTAATATATATTCATCTGCTATATTTGGAGTATTCCCCAGTTTGTACTTCACTATTTAATTTCTTGTGATTTTAAGAAAAATATTTGAACAGTTTTCAGTTTTTATGTGTTTCAATCTATTGCGTACCTGTGTAAAAAAATAAAATAATATAAAATAAAAATTTTTTAAATTTGTCAGACAACATTACCATTTGGGGGATAGAAATGGAAGGAAGTTTGAGGGAGATCTCTGGGGTGCTCATAATGTGGTTGGAAGCTACACGGATGTGGTCACTATATGAAAATTCATCATATTGAACACATGATTTCCATATTTTTCTATATTCCTGTCAAACATAACAGAATAGCTTATATAAATACAATTTTTAAAATATGAAAGCAAAAGTTAAAATAATGATGATTATGAGCATTATGATGAAAGAATCCTTTCTCCAAACTCAAGCAATGGTCACTAGCTTTATTGCACAAAAGTTAAATCCTGCCAAGTGAGTGTTAGGATTCAGAGTTATGGTTTTAGAAAACAGTCCACCCAGCAGGCTATCTAGCCCTAGTCACTGAGAGACATGGGCAATTTAACCCTCTTCACAGTGACTGAACAAATGGAGTCAGGAGGGGATACAATGGGGATTCTGTTGTCAGCACCTGGATAAGTAAATAGAACTTTTCTGAGGTTTGATGAGGTTTTAATCACTCTTTCTGAGAAGAATTAGTTTGGCTGTCTCTTGAGAGAAAAGGGAGGGTCCTAGAAGTAGCGTGTCACTTTGGGGGTACCTGGTGACCACATTCAAGGTGAGTCTTCCAAGCAAGTAGATGCAATTATGCTCTAGAGGAGACTATAAGCTTTCCATGAAAGAAATCTTTGATCTGATACCTAATGCTAGAACTTCTTTGAAAAAATATGTAATGACTCAATTATGATGGCAGTTCAGTCATTCTACAAAAATGTATTCAGTACTTTCCATGTGCCTAGTATTGTGTTAGATGTGGCAATTCAATGATAAATAAGAGAGACGCAAAAGCTGCCCTCAAATGGGGCTATAGTCTAGCAAGGCATACAGATAAATCAGCCAAAATAATTACGTGTACAGATGGGAACAAATGGGGAAAATACCAAAACTAGTCCAGAGCAGGAGTTAGGAAAGTGGTCCAGGGCTTTCTGCCAATAGCAGAGAATGGTCTTGACATCTCAGATAAGTGGGAAGGGAGCACAAGGAAAGACAAAGCCGAGGGCCAGCACAGCTGAATGTTCCAGGATGTAGCAGCAGGAGCAGCTGCGCCGGGGAATAACCACGGCACAGGAAAGCCAAGAATGGGGATCTACCAACAGAGGGACCACACCGATGGATCTATGAGGGGCAGGCATTCTGACAACCTCTCTTGCATCACCTTAACACCCAGAGTTTTGTGTCATTGAAAGAAAGAAAAGGACTACAACATACATGATGTTACTATTTTCTAATAAAAGTTCTTTCTGGCCATTTGAGTCCATGCTAGCCAGAAATTTTGCAGCAATTTACTGAGCCGACTAGTGGAAAGGTAAGCAAGGTCATTAAGCTCTGTACAGCCACAGCGTATCTAGGTAAGGTCAACACAGTTAACAGCAGAGATAGATCAGGAGTGAGATGTCTCCTTCAGCACATTTTACCTGGAATTTCTCATCTACACCATAATTATACTCTGTATCCCATTAATAGTAAAGGTGAACGAGTATTTTGTTCTACTATCTTAGTTACTCAACAAACATTTATTGCATATCATTATGTGCCAAGGTCTGGGAAGAACGAGGAAAGTGTAAAAGCAAAGGTGTTGTTAACAGGCAACCTAACAAAGTGGAAACAAACATGCACTTTGGAACCTGATCACATGAGGTTTAAATCCTGGTTCAACTTCTTACTAATTCAGTGGCCTTGGGTTAGTCCCTTAACTCCCCACAACCTCATACCCATAATGTGAGGATAAAACACTACCCTGAAGTGTTCTGCAGGATTGAATGAGATAGTGTGTGCAAAGCACCTAGGGAAGGTTCTGCACGAGAAGGTAGTGGTTCAGAGAGAGCTGGACCCCCCCATCCCCCAGGCTCTAGCCTGTCTTGCTTCTCTCTGCACCAACTCCTTTCTTCACTGGAATTTACAAGCACACGTATGGACACTGTGGTTTGGCAGCCATTCACATTCCCTGCCCCTGCAAACAGCTGCCTTTGGCCAACGCTTGTATGATATTCAACCTGCCCTCTGAAGGACAGACATGGGTCTTAGCTTAGGGCCATTTGAGCAGGAAATGCCAGCATTCAGATGCCCTGACCATGGTCTATAAAAGGGAAGGAAGGACATGATTCCTTGGCCCAGCAGAATCTTTACTCAGTGGGGAATGGTGTGATCAGAAAAGGAGTCCTCTAACAAGCTGGGTCAGGCAGGGGACTCTCTTGCCCAAGTCTAAGCCCAGTACAATTTGGAAATAAATGCTACAGGAATAAAAGAATTTTCAAGAGACGGTCTTTCCACCAGATTATTTCACCAGTCATGTTTTTTAAACAATCTTCCTCCCTGAGCAACCTTACTCCTATAGCTATTTTATAGGAATGCTGCTTGTTTTCTTTCCTTTTCTTGTTTGAAACTCACTCTGAATCTCTAACAAGTCCAAGGTCTTGACATGCTTGCTCATTGTTCTGTATATCCCATAATATTCTTTGGATTAAAAAAAATGCAGTCTTACCTAAACTGTATTCACTATGATTGCTGTTAGTCAGTGTGTGGACTTAAATAAATATTTCAGCTACTGCTACTCATGCTTTGCATAACAACCTTGTATAATATTTTGTATAATTTTAAAGGTGGGAAAAGTTTTAGAAACCTAAGGCTAAGTTCTGAGAAATAATACCAGGAAAATTACAAGAAAAAAATCGATATCATCCAAAGGCTCTTTATAGCCAAATAATTGTCCAAAATATATATATTCAAATTAATAACAACAGCAAATTTTTAAACAGCCAATTCAGTGGCTATATATAGATATAGCCCTGACTCACTTAAACAAAAGGATCCTCACTCTGTCAAGGAGACATATGATTCATTATCTAGTCAGAAAGAGAAGAGTAAAAATCCCCAATACAAAAGTCAGGGGGCGGGATACTCTGAGCTCAGAAATTATAACTCATGGTCTGTGTCAGGGTACACTAGGTACAGGGTCCTGATGTTCTAGGGGTGTATACAAAGCATGGTACAATCTGCCCAAGCCAAGCTTGGCTCCAGA
This sequence comes from Neophocaena asiaeorientalis asiaeorientalis, assembly GCF_003031525.2. NCBI lineage: Eukaryota > Metazoa > Chordata > Mammalia > Artiodactyla > Phocoenidae > Neophocaena > Neophocaena asiaeorientalis. The sequence continues at coordinate 3,035,857 of NW_020175221.1, read as the reverse complement.
CCAGGGCGGTAAGGTCAGCGAACTGGATGCTCAAATGGGAAGACAGAAAGCTGTGACCGTCTCCTTGGTTGCATCATCGCAATCGCATTGATCTCTCAATAAGGAATCTCTCTTCTCCTCTCCCAGTTCCATGGATGACTCGTTCTCCTCGCTGATTCACTGCAGGGCTCATCTTGAAAATACAAATGCTAACCTGCTGAAATAATCCCAAGGCTGAAAGCTTAAAATACATGAAGGATGAATCAGTGCACCTGGGGCTCCAAGGACTAATGCCATAAAACTGTCATCATTTCCCACCAAACGTTATTTCACCCACTCATTTGACATACATCTGCGGCCCGTTCACACTGCATATGGCTGCGGACAGAAAATGCCTTGGTTCAAAACTAGCACAGTGGGTCTGGAAGAGGCTTCTGCTGCAGTGTTGGCTTCCTCCTTAGTTTTCGCTCCAAACCTTGTCACCCTAACATAAGGACACTGAACAAGCCTACGTGGAGGCTCAGAAAGTTCCAAATATGGGTTCCAACCCTGCGGCTGACTTACTAATGTGGGGGCTTCAGCAAAGTATTATTTAAAGACCTAAAATGCCAAAAGCATCTACGCTATCTCTGCTACCTTTAAACGTGGCAGAGTTTTCAACCAAACAAAGGAGATTCTACTCTAGATGAAAAGGATTTCAGGGCAAGAGCCCCACAGTCTCTCCCAGGAGCACCTCTAAGTAGTTCGAATTCTTGCCATGAATGCCTCATACAGTGTATTCTTAGCACAATAAACACTGTCCTTTCATCGGTTTGCTTCTATCCTGAGTGCTTAGAAGACAAGGGTGCTTTGCCCACTCTCATTCTGCTCTCATTAACAATTAACAATACTGAACCACTAATTATTAGTTTCTGCTTTCCTTTACTTTCCTAGGCTGAATAATGTTATTTTGGTAATTCATTCAATGAAAACTTACACAATAAATTTCTAAAACACTAAAATGAATGAAAAGAAGAGAAAGCATATGGTCTCTATCTTTAAGAAGATTAAAATACAGTTATGGAGGGAAAGGACACAAAATAACAATATAAAACAGACTGTAATTAAGTTCTCTGTGGTTTAAATAATGCCAGTAAGCACTAAGGAGGTAGAAAC
>NW_020175221.1:3023705-3034459 GCF_003031525.2 Neophocaena asiaeorientalis asiaeorientalis | reverse complement strand
AGTTACAGGTATTTGAGCTGGGTGAAGGGAAAGGGTCTGTTGGAGCAGGGGTTTCTGACCTTTTTTGCTCAATGGACCCTTTGCAAGCCTGGAATCTAAGACCTCACCGTATTGCAAAATATTTGAAATAAAATACTTGGATCACAGAAGAAATCAATGATTGCCATTTTCGCTAAACTGCTGTTTGGAGAACATGAGTTTGTTCCAGTGCAATTGATACATTAGGGAACAGTCTGGGCATAACACAGATTCATGTTTGCTTATGCACCATTTCCTCCACAGGAAACACTAGGCGAATGCAAAATTGGTACCCACCAAACCTAATGACAGAGGAGTATGCAAAACCCAGACTCGCCTGCCCCAAACTTCCACCAGCTTCCTCAATGCACCAAGAGAGTTGTCAGCTGCACCCATCCACACCTGGTGTGACAACTTTCCATTGAGTTTAATTAACCCCACTTCACAATAACACACAAGCCTCATCTACTTCTACAAGCACACGCACGTCTTTTTCAAGGTGAGGTACCATATTTCTTGAACACAACTGTGTATGACTGGGCTACCATTTTTATTAGGTTCCTATATTTCTTTAAAGTGTAATTGATAAGATTTTTGAGTGTTATGCCCTGAACCCCACATTTCCCATGAACTCTATGGTTTTTATGGTGTGACTCTGCATGGCAGGGTGATTTTTTATTTTTCTTTTTTTTTTGCGGTACGCGGGCCCCTCACTGTCGCGGCCCCTCCCTTTGAGGAGCACAGGCTCCGGACGCACAGGCCCAGCGGCCATGGACCACGGGCCCAGCCGCTCCGCGGCATGTGGGATCCTCCCGGACCGGGGCACGAACCCGCGTCTCCTGCATCGGCAGGCGGGCTCCCAACCACCGTGCCACCAGGGAAGCCCCTGGCAGGGTGGTTTTTAAGAACATGCATGTTGCAGTACAGCAGAACTGACTACATATTTAAAATATTTTTTTTATTTTGTGAAAGAATAATATATATGCTTCTTTATTAACACATTAAATTATAAGATCTAGCAGCTGGCCAAATAAACTACCAGAATTTCACCATAATGATGAGCACAAATTCTATAGCTATCCGTAACTATAATATGACATGAGAATACTCTGATTTCTGTGAATGAAGCCACAGACAGGGTACTGCTAATACTCCTGAGGTTTATGGTCTATATTGGTAATTGAAGAAAAGGTTAAATTTCAGTAACATATTGACAACAATAATGATATAATTTTACCCATTTAGTTTCATTGATGTCCTGAATTTTATCTTCACCCTCCAGGTAAAGAACCTCTGTTATAAAGAGAGTGAAGGTGAAGAGCTTTTCTATCAGAGAAATTGAAGTAGGCAAGATCATGATATGAATTGTCGAGCTAGAACCAATAACTTATGATGGAGAAGCTAAGAAGGAAGCGGAGGAGAGAAAAGAGAGAACATGTGGAAATACAGAATGGGCCAATATCAAGGCCAGATAAACTCCTCTCCTGACTCTTCTATGTTGCCCTTCCTGTCCCATCAGTGGTATCGAGTCACTGACTCACACTCATATCATCAACCAGCACACAGCCTTTGCTGCCATAACTATATGCAGTCATTCCTTCCCAATAAGAATTTGTCTATGTGTTTTTTCTTCCCCAAGTATGATCTAGTGGCAAGATCACTTTGAACTTTTCTGTTGCCTAAACATCTTGCCAATTTTATCTTCCTGAAGACTTGGTTATATATAAATATATCCTGTATCCATCATGAAAAGGCAAATTCTGATATCTCATATCCAATCGCAGTTGACTAAGAATAGTGCCCTATTCATAACTGCTTCTAACCTGATAACAACCTTCCCTTGTCCAGCTCCCCGTGGACCCCCCCTAATAGTTATCATCTTCCAGTTTTACAAGCTAATAACATCAACTCACTCATCTTCTCAGGTTGTGGGAGGGTGGATAAGATAGTCATTGTAAATCACATTACAGACATTAGGCAATGTTTATTACAGGTATGTCAACAGACACAGGGCAATGTCTTTAGGCATCAAGATTTCTGAGTCATCTCCTGCCCTGACTCTATGCCAAGCCCTGCCACCCAGTTTACACAAGACATGTCCTCTTGGTCGCTATTTGTGGAGTCCTGATCTCTGTCCCATGTGGATTCCTGTTTAGGAGGCACATGCCCAGTGTGCCCATGTCACTGCCCCAGAGAGAACGGCTGAACCAAATGAAGGGGGGGCGGTGATGGAAAGAACTCTGAAGAAGAGGGACCTAGGTCTCTTGCAAACATGTGTGTGATTTTTCCCTGCTTCAGTCCTTGGTGACTCTGACACTTCTCAAATAAGCAGAGAGGGAAAAAAAGGAGGAATTAATGGAACTGTGGACCCCATACCCATTTCTATCGGAGCAATTCTGCTTCTGCCTACTTTAGATTTGTACAGTTCATAGAACTTTAAAGGTAGATTCCATTTACAACCAAATAAAAGTTTGAAAACCACTAAACGAGATGACCTCCAAGGACAGTTATGGTCCCAGCCTTCCGGGCCTGTTCTGTGAGGAGTAGAAGAGATAGTCACCTTTATGCAATGAGAAATCAAAGATTCCTATCCCAAATCACCTCTTTTTTTATGCCCCTCATAATTCCCATCTTCTTTAAACCCAGGAGACAAAGATGCTATTTGTAGATCATTAACTAATAGCATTACCACATTAAATCATTTTCAACTATTACCCATTTAGGCAGTATAGGCACTCAGGCAGGGCTCTGAGGTTGGAGGTGGCCCCGCAGGACAGCTTAGCTTTGAGAGCAAGGAAGAGAATGAAGAAGAAGTACAGACACGAGGTGCTACCACTCAGACCAAACACCAACAACTTGTTTCCAAGTAACTGTCCTGCCAAGCTTGCTTTAAAACAGAAAGGTAAGACTCATTGGTAGTATAAACAATGGACTTGCCAAAAGTCTTTTAAAATAGTTTATTCTTTAATGTAGAGTAAGAAGAACCTACTCGAAAACATCTTTCTTTGTCTTTGTTTGCAAGCCCTCCTGTTCCAATAATGGAAACATAAACAGAGACTAGTCATTTTAATTATTATCAACTTGAATTGTGAGAATATTTTACTATAAGTATGTTTTTGTGACATAGCCATCCTGAGAAATAGCAAGCACTAAACTCCCTTTGATAACTCAGGAAGAGTTTATTTTCTTAAAGATAGAACTATCACGTATACTCTTCCCATTCCAGAGAACACAGTTCACCTATTTCAGAGAGTGTAATGGCTTCCTGAGTTGTACTCCTCCACAACACAGCTTGTCAAGCTGCCTTGATAAAAATCTTACGTTGGTTTACAAACTGGAACACCAAGATCCTTGGTTTCCAAAGCAGTCTTGCATATATCATTCATACACAAGTAAGTACGTCTCATTCTCTCATCACCTTTTGGGTTGACCTGAAGTCTCTTAATGGTGGGTTGATGTTGTTGATGAACCATGACCTTTTTTCCTTCCATTATCCCTCCCTTTAGTTCCTCCTCTGTCTGCTAATTTCACCCTTAACCTCAACTTTAACAGTTCCCACAGTGGCCATTATCCATCCAAGAGAGGCTTTCCAGATAAAATACAGAATGCCCAGTGAAATTAGAACTTCATATAAAAAGGAACAATTTTTAGTCCAAGTATGTGCTATTTTAATTTGTTAATTCTGGTAACTCTATACCTGGGTAAAGATCTACTATCCAATTATTTTCTCCTTCCAAGGGAATAAAACCTTGTTCTGGAAAGTTGTGGAACTGTACTAACTGCTTAAAATGTGAATTCATAGATGGAGCCGGGAATGGGAAGAGAATGTTCGCTACAAAGGGGCACAAGGGAATCTGGGGGGTGGTCAAACAGTTCCAATATCTTGATTCTGGTTGTGTTAACACGACTGCATTTGTCCAAATTTATAGGATTATATAATAAAAAGAGTGAAGTAAATAACACCTAAATAAACCTGACTTTAAAAAGTAGAAAACAAATGTATGCTACTCAATCTCAGATGGACCTCACACACATTTTATATGTCACTTTATTCCATCCTAGGTATCAGCACAGTAAATGTCCTACAACAGTTATTCCAATTTTTAAGTCTTTTTAAATCCACAATTCCAATATCCCATCCCTCCCTGCAAACAGATTTGTTCATTCATGTGACAAGCATCTAATACTACCTAGATCTGTACCGGGCTCTGAGAGTACAAAAATGAGAATAGAGTCCCTACGAAAAAAATCACTCACTATCTAGTGGCCAAAGAGACATGAACTTTTTTTAAAAAAGACATACAGTGTAAAAAATGTATAACAGATCATTACAAGATGCACTAAATGGAGGAACAGCAAGCACCAAACTCTCTTTGATAACTCAGGAAAAGTTCAAAATGCTTGAGTTCAGCCTTCAAAGTTGGGAGTTATGCAATTAGATATAGGAGAGCAAGTGCTCAGAGAAATGAAGGAGAAGGTAAGCTGGACAGGTGGGTCAGTACAAATGATGAAAGCACTTGTCATTCAGGTGCTGTCAGAATTCTTGCTTATTGTAACAGAAATGGACTGGCTCACTGAAGCAGAAAAAGCAAGTTTATGCTGGTTCACAGAATCAGTGAGAGGCTAAAGCACCATATATAGAAAATGGGCACACACAAAAAACCCAGGGCGCTTTGTATGCCAAGAAGTAAGAATCACAAGAACCATCCTGTAGCAGGAATAATGACTAGGATACTGCTACTGCTGCCACTGAAAACCAATGGACATCCCCACAGACACAATGAATCAGTTCCACTAGTCCCCTGACATTGACCCACTTGCTCCAGAGGCAGTCCCAGCAGGAGAACCTGACTGGTCGAGCTGGGGCCACATGACTATACCTAGCATCTTGCTGCCAGAGGCAGAGAGAGGTAAGAACAGCCTTCCTCCAAGGTTGTACATTACAGACAACTGCCCAAACTTGGAAGGGGGTTGAATCTGGGCAGTCAAAAAAAGGACACCTGTCAAAGTCTACTCTCCTTAGCATCGTTAGTATCCAGAACCTCTCTAATTTGGCTTATCTGAGATTTCTAACCCTGATTCCTCCATCTGGGAAAAAAATCTCTTCTCCAGTTCTGTGGGTCTTGTACCATCTCACATATAGGATGTCACATTTAGGCTGAATAATATTCTTTGTGTGTCTTTGGCTTATTTCTTTCTAACTTGGTAGGTGCTTTTTGAAGTTTGGTATTTCACGGTAGGCATCTGGCTTTCAGTCCCCACTTGTGCTCAGCACAGGCCCTCCACAGCGAGCTGCCTAATGCACGTCTGTGTTCTGTGTGGATGTGTTCCGAGGCAACTCAGCATGTGTGCTTGGAAATGCGCCACTTCCACTTGGCAGGATCGAATCTCTTCCAAATCAGACCTTTTTATTTCAGCTCACGGGAGATCCCTGCCCTAAAGGCCTTGAACTAAACCTCAGGAGAACAGACAATAAACCAGCCCAAACCACCAAAGATTATATCAATGTGCATGTGGCTTTGGAATGGGCTAAGAGCTGGCACCGAGCATCACTAAGGCTGCCAGTGAGCTCTCCGAAGAAAGCCAGACAGGGCTATGCTCAGGGAATCCCTGCTTATAGGGAAGCTTTAATCCCTCCACCTCTCCAGGAAATCATAATAGCCTTATTTCCTGACTGAGTTATTGGGGAGGAAGAGAACAGAACACAGCCCCATCATGTGCTTTCATTAAGCAGTTACATCATTTAAAAGAAAAAAAAAAAGCAAACAAGCATCTCAAAGATAGCCTCATTTGTAGCCAAGTTCAGGCTCTGACCAAATAAAGTCTTCAGATGAAGGTGACTGTTTAAGTGGGGTTTTCGGATCATTCCAGATAAGAAGTATAATGAAAAGTTACCAAGTTCAGAGAAGAGTTGGAACACCCAATTATGTACAAAAACAAATGATAATAATATGGACAAGGATTTGTCCTCAGAAAGGGGTATAAACACACAAACACCATCCTTTGTTCTTCCGTATATAATAGAAAGAATTTTTTCCAGTATTATGCACTTCCATGAGTTTTTAATCCTGTACTACTTTTATCAGCCAATTAGTAAGTAAATGTGAGAGTATTCTCTACAGAGCTCTTTTATCCTCACAAGTACACCAGAAAGCACCAGGCTGGTAGAAAGAAATGCAAAACTGAGGGGAAATCGGGCTCCCATTTCATGATGATTGACCAACTAGTGAGTCAGAGCAACATCTTGAAGCTTTTCTGAATGGAAATGACTTTTTTTTCTGCTGAACTTATGATCATGTTTAAAGAACACTAAAAATAAAATTCTAGAGCCACGAAGGTCATTGAATTCCTATTGTATTACAGGAGAGTAAACTGGGCTTAAAGTAGTCAAGTGGTCTACCCAGGGCATATTCCAGAGCTGGGCATGCATCCAGGCCTCCTGTCTCTAGCACAGGGCCCCTCCTGCTGCCCTTCTGCTTTCCAGCCGCACCACAGTGACCGTGGTCATTCACTTTCCCAGAAGTGACTACAGCTGGACTCTGAAGGATGTTCTGTGCCTGAGGGGGAGCTGGAAGAGTAAGGAAGAGCTCCTGTCGCTGTGACTTCCTCCAGGTTCAGGGTTCTCATCACACACACACTTCTTCCACCCTCTGCCTCACCTCCGTCAGTAACCCACCAGCACTCCCCGGGTGTTGTGACTCAAATATGGGCATCACGGTTACAATTCCTGAAAGATCCTTAGGAGAACCAAAAGTCAAGGATATTTAAAGACTCGAAACACAGCACCTCCCATCCTTGCCACCGTGTTAATACTTAAAATGGAGAGAAGAATCGCATACACAGAGCATTTAACAAGCAAAATCAGTGAGTTGTAATTGCCTTGCCTCTAAAAGAGCACCCTCTCTTTTAAAGAAAGTGAAGAGAGCCAAGGCCAAAGCTAAGCTAAAAAAGGGTAGCACCAGATGAAGACGCGTGCAACTCAGAACTGGCACTAGCTTAAAAAATGCAGGGAATATATGGTATGTTGCAGATAACTCTCCAACCAAACACAGATCAGCCTTTCACCTCACATCAACATTTGATCAGTGTGAATTCAGAAGCAGAAAAGAGCAACAGGCAGCCACTTGTGGGTCCCACATGTCTTAACTTCTCCCTTAGATACCTGTTTTCCTGAGCCTAGCAAACAAAGCAAATGCAATCCATACATTTTCAACCCATAAGAAGATGTTCGCTTCTTTGGAACACAGTAAAGGACGAATGTCACGTTCATTTCTGCTTGTAAACAGCGTGGGTTATGGTCATAACTCTGTGTTCCTGGAAGACAGAGGAAATATGTGAGACTTGATACTTGGGGGTCAGTCTTCCTCATTATCAAAAGGCTCCTTTCTTTTGCTGGAGATGAGATTTCTTAGTGATAAAAAGGGGAAGCTGAACTAGCTGTTCTTTAAGCTCATTTCTTGCTTTGGCATTTGAGTGATCCATAATTTTGAGGTCCTCAAGCACTGTGTTTGCATTAACTCCTTTCCTTGTCTATCTCTGCTTTATTGTTTCACACTCACATCAATGTGCTAACATTACCACATGGTGATTAAGAGTGTGAATCTGGCAGCGTGGCGGCGTGAATTTGGGGAAGATTTGTAATTTCTAAGCCTCAGTTTCTCAATCTTTAAAATAGACATCTGTCTCATGAGGAAGCTTTAAGTCTTAACACCACATTAAAATGACAGAATGAGCCCAAAGTGAGCAATAAGTGACATGGAGAAAGTACTCAAAAACTGGTAGCTGTCGTTATACTTTATTATCACTTATTTGAGACCTAGTCTTAAACATGAAGGATGGAGCACTGGAGAAAACCAGACAACCCTTAACTCCTTGAGATCAATAAATGTTCTTTCTGAGAATTAGTATAATTGGAAAGCCAATGCGAAAAGGCCTAACAATACTTTAAAACCTAGAAAAGCCACTCTTTTTCATACTGATAAAAATCTCTCAGGAGAGAAATTCCCAGGACTTAGCAAAGTGCTACAATAAACAGTGTGTTTTCAAACTTAAAGCAACTCAAGAGGACACTTTGACTAAGCCTCAAGATTTACCCAGATGGATTTTTTTAAATTTTGTATCTATGCTTCAAGGAAGCAGCTATGATTCTTCCTGGTGGGCCTGTTAAGGCATCTTGTCAAACTACTGACTCCCTTAAATTCATTAATTTTAAAGTCAAGGTATGGCAAACACCAAAAGGAAATAATAAATATGTCTTCCTTCAGTTTTGCAGGGTAACAGCTAAACTCAAGCCAAAGGGATTAGATAGAATATATGACAAAATCATTAATTTTTAAAGTTAATTTGCAAGGATCTCTCCGTAGGGTTATTATGAATACTTCGCATGTTCTCAGAATGGCTCAGATTCTTTGGAACTGACTATGGCTCAGTTCTGGTTGTCTGTGAGTAAGATTTGGTCACTCTGCCTGAACTCAGTACAGGGCAGATTAGAACAGGAGACTGAGGGAGTCACATGGAACACCTCTTCCTGACCAGACACTGAAAATGCTGAAATGACTAGAAACCTGGCCATGGCAGAGCCCAGAAAAGAGGAAACTATCCCAGAAATAACCGCCTGGCATCCAATATATAAAATATCTTCATAAAGAGATGTTGTCACTCTGCAAATGGCATTGAGGATGATGATAACAGTAGTGTTTATTGGGCATATATATGCCAGGTGCACTTCTAAATGCTGCAGACACCATACCTCATGTAACCTTCACAAGCGCTCTCTGAGGTAGGGGATTGTGCCCGTTTTAGGGCTACTCCTTGCCCTTCTCTGCCCTACACTCTGCTCTGTATCACAGAGGGGTGATGCAGGTTCCCTGTGCGCTGGCTTCTAGTTGTGTTTGGCTATAGGAGCAGATGGTGGGAAAGCCAGGGTATTTCTTGCCTCTCTCTGTGCCTCAGGCAGAGTCGCCAGCAGTGAAGAGGTCCCCTCCATGCCTCCAGTGTCACCATAATTGCAGCTTCCTCCAGGTGACCTCAACCCCTGGACGTCAGTAACACCATCTGCAACAGATTGCCCTCCAGACTAGGGTTCATAGATGCTCCCTGCTATCGCTAACCTGTGGGTTGTTTAGTGACCCCACTTGGCTTCTCAGCTCCTCCCTCACCTACATAATCAATTAAATTCCCTCTGGTTCAGACACTTAAGATGATTTTTTTTCTTTTTTGGACCATTACTATTCTCATCTTACAAATAAAAAAATCAAGAGGTGGCTTGGCTAAGATTACATGTTAGAAACTGGTGATCATTGGGTCCAATGATTCTGAAGCCAATGCTCCTGGCTGTTGCATTATATTGTCATTTCTTAATAAAACAGTATAAAAGTATAAAGGTTAGAAGTATATGAAGAGACTCCTTTCTACCTCTACTTCATGAACAGTGATCCGCCACATACCTACTATCTTGCTGCCAGTCTTCCTAAAGAGAACATGGCCGGGGGTTGCTTTGAGCCGTGAGCTTTGCTTGGGGGTCTAAGTTTATACTTAAGTCATTAACAATAGAGTTCTCCACTCACTAGTTTTGATTCTTGATTTTTCCTGGTCATCTTAAATTTACTGTTACAAAGTGAATATATCACAACCTTCCGGAACCAGGTACCAATCTCTTATGGGGCAAAAGGTTGTAACAATGGTAAATTAGGCAAAGATATTTACGTGACCACAATAAAGAACCCACAAAGTCCTGATTCTCCAGCAAGTACTCTTTCTAAAAAACATTTCTCTTTGCAGTCTATCCTCTAACATATCTAATGAAGTCTTTATGCACGACTTGTTCCAGCTTCCATCAACTAACTCAGTTTTATGGCAAAAGCAACACAAGAGATAAATGGTTTAAACACACATAAATATTAATTATTCAATTTTAACTTGTCATAATTTCTGGCCAAAGATTTTCTGTTTAAGAGGAGCTAGTTAGATGAGAAAAAATTATATATATAAATTATATAAAGATATATGTATTCTTCTGTAAAAAAGTTTACTTAATTCCAACTACAGTTTTAAATATTTCATTCATTGCATTCCTTTTTTTTGAATTTTAGAATTTTATTTTACTTATTTTTTTATACAGCAGGTCCTTATTAGTCATCAATTTTATACACATCAGTGTACACATGTCAAACCCAATCACCCAATTCATCACACCACCACCACCACACCGCCACAGTATCCTGCAAATTTACCAAATTCATTGATTAGCTCTAGTAGTTTTCTGGTGGCATCTTTAGGATTCTCTATGCATAGTATCATGTCATCTGCAAAGAGTCATTCACTGTATTCTTTTGCTAAGAAGTCACTTGATTTTCTGATTGTTATTATAGGCATATCGTAGAAAAAGTGAAAATACAAAGAAAAAATTAAAATTATTATTCAAAACCACAGATAAATTCAATTGATAGTTTAGCTTCTTTCCTTTCAGTCTTTTGTATGTTTTTTTTAAACATAGTTGAGATTATATACTATATATAGCTTTGTGTTCCTTTATCACTTAAAAACTTTTAAATATTTAATTTGTTAAATAGTTGCATAAAATACATCAAATGGGCCTGCCACAAAGTGTACCTATATTTGAATACTAGGTAATATCCAACTTTTTTTTGTTATGAGCAGTATTGTTATGAACATCTTTTTGCAAAAATGACTGAGTTTTCTCTAAGCTAGGATTTTTTTTTTTTTTTTTTTTTTTT
>NW_020175221.1:2947810-3023373 GCF_003031525.2 Neophocaena asiaeorientalis asiaeorientalis | reverse complement strand
GGGGTTTTTTTTTTTTTTTTTTTTTTTTTTTGCCCAGCACCTTCAGGTCCTGCCCCACCATAGGTGGGCCAAAAGACACAATCTCATCTCCTCTGGTCATTTTTATGAACATTGTCCCACAAATTCCTTTTGAAAAAAGCATATGCTATCTGGACTACCCTATTTGAATGCAACTGCTCTTTGGAAAAGCAGCTGTATGATCAAGCATACCTTAGCATAGATTGGTTTATCTTATCCTAGAGACTGGTAAACTTGGATGAGAAATCAGAAAAGGCCTCTAGTATAGAGTGTGGGCAATAGCCCCTTTGGGGGTCTGTGGAGGTGAATGATGAGGTGTAGAATAAGATGGTGAGAGACCACTGTCTAGGCTAGATTCTTAAGACAGGATAAATTACTAAAAGTTCTATTATTGAGCCAAGGGAGTAAATATGTTCAAAATCGTGAAACATACTACCAAACTGGTTTCCAGAATAATCCAAATTTCTACGTTAATAAAAATCACTGAAGTACTTCTGAAGTACATTCATTGTCTCCTAACAAACCTGTTTCCTTTAATAAAAAAAAAAAATCAAGCTTATATTCATTGAGTAAAATGCAAACCTATTAGGTTAATTAAGAACTTTAAATTTAAGACTATTTTTTTCTCACTTTTCCTTTTCTTCCAGGTTTTAAAATCTTACAAGTGCAAAGAAATAAAGAATACATATGCAAAATGCATGAGTTTGTAATACATTTTTGAATTTGCCAGGATGAATTTTCACATTTTCATCAAGATCATAGTAATGATGAACCATCTTTTTTATTTGTCTTATTTCTACTGCCCTTTCAAAGGGAAATTCACCTAGAATATCCTCCTTGGTGCTGAGTGACTCAGACAGTACAGACTACGTGAGTAGATGTGGATCCTGTTTATGACATTCTAACGCAGGCTGAAGAAATTAGTCTATTGACATTCGGAAAGCAATAGGCAGAAAGGAAAGCTACAATTTTCTCTCTATATTCACCTTGCAGAATTTTAGGAAAGTGGTCAGATGCTGTTCTCTAAAGTTCTTAAAGTATCCTGATTTACTACCTCTTTAAGAAATGATAGGAAAATTTGTTCAATCCATTTCCCATGGTTTTGCCAAATCTAGGGCAAATTGCTATCCTAATATTCAGTGCTCTGCCCAATCCGTTGGGCGGTAGCCATGACTCATGGTGAGATATTAAGCAACACTCACGAGGTAGAGATCAGGAGGTGTATGGCTGGCCCCCCTCTGCTACTAACTGTGAGAATTGAGCCACTCCCAGAATCTCAGGGTCTTAGTTTTCACATCTGTAAAATAAAAGAGTCTGAGCTAAAGGAGACAAATACCCTTTTGTGTGCTGGTGTTCTAATATCCCATGATTTTAATGAGTACTAATAAAGCATTGTTTTTTTAATGCTAGTTAAGTATCCCTCCGATTTTTCTATATCCCAGTTTCCCTTATCAATAAAATTTCAATAATGGTATTCTACCAACTTCAGGAATGACATGATGTAGACTATTTAATTCATTAATTAATTCCACAAACATACACTTCTTGGCACTCTTCTTGTCCTGGACTTGAAGCAATGAACTAAAAGGAGATCCCTGCTTCCATAGAGCTAATATTCTGAATTGTAAACATGTGAACAAATAGACAAACAAAATTATTTCAGGCAGACAAACAGAGTAATGGGGTAGTGACTAGGTGAGGGCAAAGCATGCTACTTTCAGTAGGGTGGTCGGCAAAGTTCTTCCTTCAGAGAACAGTTGAACTGTGACCTAAATGATGCCAAGAGCCGGCATGTCCAATTGCCGGCATGATGCCAAGAGCCAGTTAGAGGGAACGGCTAGCTCAAAGGCCCCCAGCAGGAATGAGTTTGGCTAGCTCAAGAAACAGAGAGAAGGCCAGTGTGGTTGGAAGTCAATAAGCAGCAGAAGGAGAGACTAAGAGATGAGAACAGTAGGAGCCAGATCATGCAGACATTTGTAGATGATGATAAGGAGGTTTGCTTTTAATCTAAGAGCAATGACAGGCCATGACGGTTCTAATCAGGGGACTGACATGGTCTGATTTATATCTTAAAAGATCACCCTGGGCTCCCCTGGTGGCGCAGTGGTTGGGAGTCTGCCTGCCGATGCAGGGGACACGGGTTCGTGCCCCGGTCCGGGAGGATCCCACATGCCGCAGGGCGGCTGGGCCCGTGGGCCGTGGCCGCTGGGCCTCCACGTCCGGAGCCTGTGCTCCGCAGTGGGAGAGGCCACAGTGGTGGGAGGCCCACGTACCGCAAAAAAAAAAAAAAAAAAAAAAAAAAAAAAAAAACCCCAAATGGGGGTAGAGTAAAAAAAAAAAAAAAAAAAAAAAAAAAAAAAGATCACCCTGACTGGTGTATAGAGAATGGATTGCATATTTTATTGCCAGCCATATTGGAAAGGACACCTGTTCTCTTACAGCAATATCGATAGTACTTCTTTTGGTGAAAAGCAGCAAAATATTCTGGGTAAAATATTTGTAAATGTTTAAGTGCACACATGATTTAGAAAGAAAGAAAGGGTAATGCTCAGACACCAAAATCAATGAGAAAGTACAAATCCGGAGAGCTAGGTGTACTCCTGAAGCCAGCCGCTAGCCTGGTAGCATCAGCCCACCTTGATGACCTAAAATGAAACCTACTGCAAACAAGCCAACTGCACCAGTTTGGAGCAGAATTAACACATTTGTGTGATCTCACAACCCCAAGAGCTGTGAGATCCACAAAGTACCATTTCTTCCTCCTACTTCTCCTCATCTGCCCACAGAATGGAGAGATGGTTCTCAACCTTCACAAGTATGAAAGCTACTTTTTAACAACAGAAATCTTCTTTCATTCCCCTTCATACACACACACACACACACACACACACACAAGAAGTTGTATTTTCACTTATTTAATCCACTATCATTTCCTAGGGAACTCAAGAATGGATAGACCCCAGGGAATAATTCTGTGCCCAAGGAGTAGTTCAGCTTCCATACAGGGAACAAGTGGAACGGAGGAAAGAAGACTGAAAGACCAAAGTTCCCTTCTTAGTTGTTTTTCATCAATTTTGGAGTAATCACAATCAGTCACGAGATTAGTAACTGCCTTTCAAATTAAGTGGGCAGTTCCCAGACCACTGCCCACCTATTTTGCTGAGCGAGGTACCCAAGTGTCCTACAAAGTACATAGTACACCCTGAAGTGTTTGTTAATTTGACTTGTCTCAGTAAAACCTCAGAAGTCTTGGTATTGTCTCCTGGCCATCAGGACCAATAGGAAAAACATAGGTGTGGGACAGACTGGTTCAAACAGTCTCCCCTTCTCCCAACAAATCGTTTTCAATTAGCAAACAAGACCTGGGTAGCAAAACTGCAACAATTCTTATCATTCCTTCCTCCTTTTTCAGTGTTTCTCCTCCCAACTTCTCATCTGATGCCCCACACACAGAAGAAAAGCCAGGCAGAATATTAAGAAATATGTATGTGCTTCCTTCATTGTAATACTAAATAAACTATACCCCTTGAGCCAGTAAATCTACCTCTGGAATTCCAATTTCTTTAAAAAAAAAACTTAAATATGGAAATGTTTTCTACACAAAAGTATTCCACACAGCATTAGTATTAGTAGCAAGAAAATTAGAAACAGCCTAAGTGACCTATTACACATTCCTTGATGAAATAGTTACATATACAGTAGAGATGAAAAGTCTCATGAGACAATGTTAAGTTCAATTGCTCAAAATTCAATTTCCAATGCAATGACCTTCATGGAACTTTAGGGTATTTGTTTTTTTTTTTTTTCTTCAGCTTGTCTTTATTTCACCAAATAAAGAAAAAGAGAGAGAGAGAGAAGCTTTAAGAAACTTGTATTAATTTTATAACTGAACATACATTTTGAAGACAAAAAAAATATGAAATAGACAATGTTGATCTCAGCCTCACCACCCTAACATTAGATCAGGAATGGAAAGAAATCCCATACACAAATGTTCTCTGAAAACAGAACCTCTAATTCTATTTTGCTAAGATTCAAATTTAGAAACCATTAGAAGGAATGTTCCAAGTGGTATTAATTGCAATGTAGGTTTGAAAGGGTATCTTCAAGGGAACACTTCCCCAGAACTATACAGAAATTAATAAACTAAAACCTAATACTACAAAGTAAGCTTAAAATCAAATAGGTATTAGGGTATAAAGAGGAGCACGTCACAACAGGAAAAAGTTGAATTCATTAAGATAAACAGCCATGATAAATACTAGTGGTAGCACCGAGTAAAAAGCACATTGCTAGTTTTCTCATATGCAGGCAATAGCCCAATACACTGTGTCTCAGCCACAGAATGCACCTGATTTCACGTGCTAGAAAAATTAACCTTAATTAAGCTGAGGGAACCCCTGCATGGGTGTTTTATGTCAATTGAATACACCTAAGGAAAATTAAAACTTAAGAACTGAAATAAAACAGATGTAATTTATGTCGCTATTACTAATTAAAATGTTGAGGCTTTCCCAGTTATAATGAATAAAATTAGCACTCACAGATCTCACATCTAAGGAAAACCAAACTGAGATCACACATGTTTCTCAAGGTAGCAAACAGTTTTTCTTTTTCTTTCTTCCTGTTTGCAGCATTCAGCAGTAGGGCAGCTTTGGAAATCAGAGTCATGCCACTTTAAACTGTTGACATTTACTATCTACGGTAGAGCTAAAGGATTTCAATTCAAGCCAAAGTCCAAGGATGCAAATACCAATCGAATGACTTACTAGGGCTAGGAGAAGGCAAGTGAGCTCCTTCTGAAATTTATAAATATGGTAACTAAACAAAAGCTTCAAATGATGAAAATTATGTTTCCTCAAATCATTCAGTCCAGCATAGCTTGAAGGATCTTGATGTCTCTTTTTGTAAATAAGAAGAATCTGAATCCTATAGCTTTTTGAGGGTTCTTTCTTCTTTATCTTTTACACGCTAAAGTTAAAGTGGTTTTCAAGTAAATTTTTAGGGTTTGCAAAAATACACAGGCCTGTACAGTACTGTGTTGGGACAAGGGTGGCTTGGGAAACAGTTGTGTATTATCCCGTTTTAAAAAAGTTTAATGCCCCCTACAGACAAAAATGTCCATGAACAGACTGCCAACCAGCTGGAGAATGGGCCTAGGTTGTGAGCCACTCAAATAAGCCTCCTAAATAGGTTACAGAGTCATTCCTGGGGATTGTAAGGGAGGATTTCAAACAGCACCATCTGTTAGAACTACTACCCTGAAAAAGTTGCACTGGTTGGTTATCACTTAAAGCACCATGGAGTTCACTCCATCTGTGTTGGAACAACTTGGCGAAAATCCATGGTCACATCCTGGCTCTAGCATTGTAAACCATGGCTTCAGTTCAAGCCCATTTAGTCAGAGTCCTGAGATACTAGATATCTGGAGGGTCAATGATGTGTCTTCTCACAGATGGTTCCTGGAGCCCTCATAGTGGATGCGTCTTCAGGTCCTCCTTGCCAGGCCCTTTTCTTCTAGGACCCCAGTTTCCACTTATATCCTGTCCCATCTCTCCAGGCCAGGAGTCCTCTACTCATGCCTCCCGATCAGAGAGCAACACCACCCACCCCCACCTCACCCCTATGCACTGGCTATCTCCTGAGCCACCCCTGGCAAAGGGTACAAGCATAGATGCTTACCGGCACCCAGTTGTTCACATAAATGGGTGAAAAGCGGGCCAGACTTAAGAGATCAGAACTGTGTGCATGGATGGGAGACAGCAGATGTAGGCCCCATCTAAAGAGGGCTGTCACCATTCAGCCCCAGGAGGTTTTCAATGTGCTGAAACACAGGATGTGTGTTGTCAAGTGGCCTAATTCTTCAAATATATATGGAATAAACTAATTTTCAAATGCTGGCCTTTTTCTTCCTTAAAGTGTTCGGGACAACCAAAACATCATAACTTAGGCTTTTTGGAATCTTTATTCAGGTTTAGAATTCTATGGTTCTAAAAACACATTGATACACTTACCCATGACTGTAACCTCAAAAATCTTCCTACTCTGTTTCCTCTTAGAATCTTTCCAGAGCTTCAGCCAGTGGAGGCGTCTGAAGGCATTAATCAGACAAGCTTCACAGGCAGGGTGCCAAAGAATTCCTGCTTACACCTGCTATTTTTTCAATCAGTTCAACTCTACAACAGGCAGATAAAAGGGTCTAAGGTGCCACTGCCAACCCCACACAGCTGTGTGTGTGCTCAACCATTCTTGGCAGTCTTCTCTAGAAACTGCCTCAGCTTCTTGGATGACTCAGAAGTAAAGGTAAGAAACTCCATTTGTGGTAGTAGAGAAAAGGGCCTTTCTTGAAGCCAAGAGGCCACAGTCAGGAACATCATAGTCTCTAAGCTCTGCCTGGCTCAGCCTCTGTGACAGAGGTCATGAGTTGCCTTCCAAATACCCACTTTCTCCTTCCTCCTTAGTAAGAGAACACCAGCAATAGCTAGGCATATTGCTGCTTGACACACAGACTAAATTTCCCAGCCTCCCTTGCAGCTAAGTACGGTCATGTGACTAAATTCTGGCCAATGAGATGTAAGAGGAAGTACTATATGGGCCTCTTGGAAGGAAAGTTCTGCCATTCCTGCTGGCTGGAAAGTGGAGGTGATAGATAGAACTCCAGCAGCTCCCTTGGATCTTGAGTTGACTTTGAGAATGGAAGCCATGTGTTTAGAAAATGGATAACAGAAATAGAAGGAAATTGGGCTCATGTTGACGTGCTAGAATTGCTATGCCAGCCCCAGACTGCCTACTTCCAGACTTCTTTTAACATGAGAGAGCAAATCTTTGTGCATTTAAACCACTGTTTGAAAGGACTCTGTGTTATTTGTAGCTGAATGTAATTCTTCAGCAGTATAGTCTCTCCCCTTCCCTCGGCCATCACTGCTCCATCTAATCCTTTGATCCCTCTTATTTTTTTATTTTTATTTTATTTATTTATTTATTTTTTGGTATGTGGGCCTCTCACTGTTGTGGCCTCTCCCGTTGCGGAGCACAGGCTCCGGACGCGCAGGCTCAGCGGCCATGGCTCACGGGCCTAGCCGCTCCGCGGCATGTGGGATCTTCCCTGACCGGGGCACGAACCCGTGTCCCCTGCATCAGCAGGTGGACTCTCAACCACTGCGCCACCAGGGGAGCCCTTCATCCCTTTTAAACTTCTATTCTGTTGTGAACTAAATTCTCTTATATGCTCAAAATTTTTCTATCACTCTCCCACCATAATCAATACATGCCATTTTTCCTGATGATAAAAATTCTCTCCCAAGGCAAGGTAGTGAACTTCCTCTTTTCCCTGTCTTTTCAGCTTAGCAAGGATCACAGTTACTTAACAGATGGCGTTTCTGTCCTCTCTCTGGAGACTAACTGGAATGTACAGTCCCTCATGTATGAAAATGATGCTGCTGACCCTTTATCCACAAAGCATCTTGAGAAAGTATTTTTGCCACCTTTCTACCTCTGTCTTTCCCTCTCTTCTCAAAGATGGGCCATGTGAACGGGCAGGGCAAAAGAGCAAAGGCTGAGGCCAAAAAAGAGAGTAAAACTAAATGGCTCACTTGGCGACAGGACCCATTGCTTTCACCTCTTATTAGCATTATGCCTTAATCCGTAGAAATAAGCAGCCTTAGACATCTGCTAGAACATAGGTATCTTCAATCTCTAGTTTGAATGACAGGACCCTGGAGGCAAAACATTTCCTGTGGAGATTCTGTACTTGTCCCTGCTCTTGCTTTTCTAGCTCAAACAATTCAATTTTGTTGGGCTTCAAAGTACAGTTCAAGGGACATTTTATAAGTCAAGTTAATGGCCCTGGGGATATTAACAGTGTGACTCATCAATTACAGGAAAAATATCAGGTATGTATAAACATTCTGAAATGGGTTTGAAAAAGACCCAGTTATGTTTGTAACTATTTCTAGTGGTACTTCCACAATTTTTCATGAAATCACATAATGGCTAATGAGTTGATCCTGGAAAATTTTGAAGGAAGTATTGGGTTGGCCAAAAAGTTTATTGGTGTTTTTCCCGTAACAGCTTATGGAAAAACCCATACGAACTTTTTGGCCAACCCAATACATAGCCCAATAGGATACTGGTCATGGTAAACTTCAAGAGAACAGAATCTCCCCAGCTATTTTAAGAAGAAAAACATGTTATACAGATAATTAAGTGAAACCATTACCTCTTCTGTGATTAGCTTCCTGCCACCTTGGGACGCAGTCAGTTCCATAACCACAGTGCTGCACCACAATTAGGAAGCAAACACTAACGGGAAGGCAGCTGGATCATGAAATTGCCAAAATCCAGGGGCCACTCAATTGGGAAGCTGCTGACTCAGCTGCTACTGCTGTCTGCTTCCAAATCATACAGTACCTGCTATGTCCTTCATCAGCACAACCGATACTCCATACCTTGCCTCTTCACACTCACGTAGCTAGTGACTGGGCCCTGGGACTTGGGCCGATGCTGAAAGCAAAGCAACGAAACATCCCCGTGGTCATTCACCACCTTTTCTCCAAGGAAGTCTGAGAGACTGTTTTGTAACTTTCCACCTTTTACCAGATGAATAATAGGGGCTTGGAATGGATGTTAAGAGACAATCCACCATTCTACCACAGAATAAATTTACTTTTAACATGTCATATTACTAAAGACATATCACACAATACTATACGTATAGCCCAGGCAATCAACAGCATTTGCTGAGAAAGTCATCAGGCCGGGGTCTTCAGTTTTCATCAACTTCGATTTTCATCAATATACAGTATCTAAACTATCCCATTTTTTATACCACCGTTTACCAAACCATTGATTAACAGCCACTGCACGAATGCTTATGAATGAGAACGATGATCACGGTAAGTGTTCTGGAAAGCACTATAAAAAAATATATACTTTCCTAAGAAGCTTAATATCTAATAAGAGAATACAGTACTAACATGAATACCTATGAATGAAGTGACAGGTATATAAAAAATGTTCCAAACCAGCCCTGAAATTTAGTTATAATTACTTTAGATTTAAATAGTCCCTAAGGAAAATGGGGTAAAGTAGGTTTGCCTGAACTAGCACCGCCATTTACCTATTTAAGAAACACCATTTAAGTAGCATTGACCACTTTTCTTACAAAGTAGCAAATGCAGAAGTAGTGCA
Organism: Neophocaena asiaeorientalis asiaeorientalis; assembly: GCF_003031525.2. Lineage (NCBI taxonomy): Eukaryota > Metazoa > Chordata > Mammalia > Artiodactyla > Phocoenidae > Neophocaena > Neophocaena asiaeorientalis. Next base: position 3,014,166 of record NW_020175221.1, on the reverse strand, counting down.
AAGGGAACAGAAGTTCATGCAGGGATCAGTGTACTGCAGAAAACACCAAGGCACACTATTAAATACTGTGAATTGGTTTTCAGACCATTGCTAAGATGTCTTTGAAAAGAATGGTCTGAGACATTCATTTCATTCTGTTGGACACAAATAAATATGCCTGGTATTAAATCCATCCTTTTATAATCACTGGGAAAAACAATAGTTTGGCCACTGATGAAGCTGCCCTTTGGGCAGAATCCACTCTCCTATGTAACTACTTTTGCAATACATCATGCAAAAAAGGCAGCACTGGTGATAAGGACTGTACACTGTGATTACTAATCCTATAGCCAACTCTCATTAACACAGAATCCAATTATGGAAACGCCATACGATATAACAGGCAAAATTCACACATTTCCTGGAGGCAATTTCTTTGTTATTGTTTATTTTTGGTTTTATTTTTACCACAACTGAAAAACACATTAGCAACGAATTACAATGCCACGACGGTAGTTTGAAAATACTGTAAAAAATAAAAATAAGCCCCAGGGACTATAGTCAGGAGACAAAATCCAAGGACATCTACTGTGGGCCTCCCTGCACCTTTCAAATGTATCTCATTGCACATTAGACCCGTACTATGGTATTCGTGAGCAAATCCTTACATTACCAGCAAGGATGTCTGGGTGCACAGCTGGACTAGCTAGACAGTGACGATCCACTCTCCCCAGAGCCTCCTGGCAGAGGGCCATGTGCCCCTAGAAGCCAAAAAAGCATTAGTACCTTGACTCCTTGGAATTCATGTTGGCGCCTCAGCAGTTTGAACCAGTGCAGAGACCGAGAATTATCCCAGACCGGGAAACACCTTTTAATCCACTACTTCCCCTTCCTTATATCCCTACCTCTAGCCTGGTTCTCGATTCAGAGGAATTTGAAAATAAAGTCTGCCTTCCTATCCCCACCTTCCCCCAACTCATCGGTACTGAGAGGCCTCAGGAGAGGTCCTGGGAATGCCCCCAAGAGGTGGAGAAACCCCAGGGGGCCCCTAATTAACTTGTCAGCAGACCTAAGAGCCACATGTCAGACTCAAAGATCTGGAGCTGCCCTTTTATCGATCCCCAAGATCTTGACCATTGCATTCCCACTAATATTAGCAGTGTTCTCACCAAAGGAATTATTGGTTCTCTCCCGCTCTGCTTATTGAACAGACCAAGTAATTGCTCTGAACATTTTATTATCAAGATGGACATTTAGCCTTGTACCTAGCAAAGACAGTCGGTGCTTTTTTTCACTTGTTATTTTCCTTACACCTTGTATATTTATATGGACTTCCTTCAGCTGCAGTTCTTATTTTCATATAATTTATAAATTTTGAGAAATCCAAATAGTGATATTATGTTTGTGTATTCATATTTGAACAATAACTTTCCTGAACATTTTATTTTACTCTGGGTATTCCAGTATCCACCTATGATTTAGAAATGTCCCCTTGAAGCCATTTGCAATGGTTTCTAACTTCTACTTTCCTTTTGAGAAATTGCTAGTTTTCCCCCTTCTTTCCCCCACTTTAATCTCCCATCACTTACTATAGGAATATTATTGAATAAAAGAATGAATAATGATGAGGAACTGTATAAATGACATTGATGTTGTTGATACCTCACACTAAATTTGTTTGATTTTGCATTCACTAGACTTGTTTGATTAAAAGTGTACATCACCAGGGACTCAGTGGCTTGGAAAGACAAGAAACGAGGAAACTGGCATGATTCCAGGCATGCTGGCGGTACCTCTGTGAGCTCTATTACACTACTATTCATCTAGCTCGAAGCTATGAAACTGACCACTCACATCCATCAACACAGCGACAAGCACCCCTGTCAGAAACTCACTGGTCATGTTGTTATAGGTCAGGGGAAAAAATGAGTTAGATAAAGAAAAATGAGTTGGATAAAGCAAAGTACAGCAGCTAGAGTAGAAAGGAGCAAGCAAAGAAAGGAGTTTCAGTCCCAGTGGAAAACAGGCAGAAAGGGCAAGGACAGGGCACCAGACCCCGGTGTGCTTAGTCAGTACAAGAAAGGAATAGTTGAAATCAGAGGCAGGAGAGCTGTCCCATGGGTTAGATAGGGTCCCAAGAATGCACTTCCCACAGGGCCTGCTCCACAGACCACAGTTTATATCGGTAAGGCTCTTCCCGTATAACTCTGCTACTAAATATTTTTTTAACTTCATTATGTTTATGAATGCAGAATCAAGCTGTGCGGTGAATTCATTTTTAAACGCCTGGCTTATTTTTCTGAGTTGTCTTTGTTAAAAAAATTCACTATTGCTCTTTAAACACCTATAATGAATAATCCATGCCATGACTTCTTTTCATGTTCACTAATCTTTATATTCAATTTCCTATTAACTGCAATTTCAATTCATTAAAAAATATCATCCTGGAACTAAAGCTTGATTCTTATTTTTTATGCCAAAGCAATTATATTTCAAAGAGTAAAATTTTATGTGCCTTTCCACTTGGAAGTTTTACCAGATCCCTGTCTTTTGACTACTGCCACCTCTCAATAGAGTTGAGATGAGAACAGAACATTTGAAAAACTCAAGCACTGAGAATTGAGAGCTTTGAATGTTCACTTATGTGAAGTAGGATGCATGGTACATATAGAAATATTTTTTACATCTCCTTGGTAAAAACATCAGTAGTGACAGTAACAATATAAGTAATATTAACAATATCTTTTTCTTCAACTTGTGTTCCTGACCCACCCTTGTATACTGAACTCAGGGGGCCAACCACACACATTTCACATCTCCATTTACCACTTATACTGCGTCTTATGATCCTGCCATTACTAATAACAGCAGTATGCTAAGAGATAAACGTGTATTAACTCATTTAATCCTCACGATAACCCCATGAAACCCCATGAAAGTAATATTTTTATTACGTTCTTCATTTTAGAGATCAAACAACTAGGGCACCAAGGTTTCAGTAATTTCCTGGCTAGTATGTAGAACAGGGATCTGAACCCAGGCAGTCTGCCAATAGAGCCTACACATCTTACCACTCTGCTATGTTGTGGTGACCCTTTGTCTGCTTCCCAATGACTGATATGGTCATAGTGGGAGGATTCAGGAATGACTGGCCCTATACCCACAGAGAAGATGGATTATACACAAAGGTAGAAGAGGTTCCCACACTGCTGACTCCCAGAGAATAAGAGACATAATCAAGCAAAACATAGATTCCTGGCTGGTTTTTTCCTCATCCTTTTGCCTTTTGCTTGTCTAGTTATCCTTTTGATCACTGCATTTGGCTTTTGGTTCTCTTAGCCTGGGTAACTGGCAGAGGCAATGATAAATGATCATGTTTTGGCTGACGGTATCAGATACATTATGGTATATTATGTGGAACCAAGAAAATATCTTATTCTTTTAGAGTACCTTGGTGGTACCAAGCATTGCTGCTGGCACAGCACATTCGGTAGACACTGTACATGATAGCCATCCATCTCCTCCAACCCACCATCACCATGGTGACACAGACCTGCCATACCAGGGCCTGAGCCTTCCAGACCAACCTCGAATTCACCCAAGCAAAATGCCGGAGCCCCTTGGTAGCTCAACATAGAGTTCATTTTGTACATTATTTAATATAAGGTTTCATTCAAGTTCAGTTTGGCAATATTACATGAAAGAAACCCAAGCAAAATGCCAGAGCCCCTTGGTAGCTAACCGCAGAGTTAATTTCGTACATTATTTAATATAAGGTTTCATTCAAGTTCAGTTTGGCAATATTACATGAAAGAACTATCTATATTTTTGTCCTGAATACAAGTAAACAAGAAATAAAGTCGAATCACTGGCAAACATGGTGTGATATTTAGGTCATCTCCCCACTGCAGAAGAGTAAACAGAAATAGGCCTTTATTCCCTTTCTATTGGGAATCTTGGGTCTGTCTTCATTCATTCAGTCAATCAGAAGACATCACTTGGGCACACACTATGTGAGGATTACAAAAGTGAAGATATAAACTCTGTCTTCAGGTGGCTTCCATGCTAAGTGTTAAAATAAGGATATATGTGGTTTTCCATTAAGGAAGTCTGAATTACAAAATGTATGCAAGGAAAAATATGGTTCCATACTAAGATTTTGGAGAACGTAGCCTGAACAGAATATTGTAATAAAAACAAGACATCTTGGGGAGAGACAAAAGAGTTACCAAGGGTGGATCTCATAAGAAAGTAATAGCTGATTTCCCCCCACAAAGATTTGGATAAAACAAATAAAAGGCTGGAACTTCCTATTTCTAATCCATTCTTAGGGCAATAAAAAAGAAAATTACCTGTTCCCTAAAGACTTCTTAAAATATTAGCTCAGAACCTTTTAGCAAGGACAACTCTTTTAGTAAAACACGTCTAATAATGCATCTTCTGGCCTGTATAAAAAGTCAGCTTACATTTCCCAAAGCTGTTCTTGTGCTCATTATGTATACACTAACATTATAGAATCATTTGGTAAACAATCACACACACACACACACAACACACACACGACACACACACACCTCCCACGTTTCTAGTCACATTGTTTTCTTACCTAACAAGATACGCTTCTTCCTCACATTCAACCTCTCCACTTTTGTAAATTCCTTTTGATAATTTGAGGGCAGTGGGTGAATGGAATGTTCCTGTAGGGGCAAAAGTGGGTGTGGTTTATCGCTATGGGACAAGGTCTCCTCCAGCTGTAGTTTGTTTCTATCTGTGACCCAGTGAGAACAGAATCAAAGGAGCAGGTGTGATTGCTTACATGAAAATCAGGCAAAGCAGACTTGGCTTTTTGAAGCCACATACCAACAATGTGCTCTTATACCTTTTTATCTCAGACAAAGCAGTAACACATTGGCCAGAAGCCCCGAATTCAGATCCATGTAGACGGAAACCTCACCCAGTCTTATCTGACAGCATTAATCTGAGGAAACCACAAAGAGAGAATTTTCACACTCAACTGAAACGCAGCTGGTTTTGGAAACAGCTAAGGGAGGGTACAAAACCTTTCAAGAAATGACCCACAATCGTCATGCAGAAGATCTGCCTTTCAACACACAATGGCACAAAACAAACTCGTCACCACACACACAACTGCTATTTACTAAGGGGAAAATATGTGAGGAATTGTGATCAGCAGAAGGGAATCCCTGTGGCTGGGGGAAGACACAGCTAAGGGACCAACCTCAGTGACCAAAAGGCCAGAGAGCAGAAGATAAATTTAAGCTTAATTGGACATAAGCCCTTCAATTCTAAGTGCGTCCATCCATACCTAACATTGTACCTGGCTCTCCAGGAGTCATCTCCTAGGGACAGTGCTGAGTCATCAAGTCTTCTCCCAGGAGCTACTGCAGGTGTAATTGGCATCTGTGCTCTTATTATCATCAGGACTGAATCCTATTGCAGCATCCCATCTCAATAGGCCGCAGGTGCATAATGAATGGAGAATTTCAGGAGGCAGTCCTGACCCCATGACTAATAGTCAAGTGAGCACTATTTAATTGAATTACCAGTTGAATAAAAATTACTTTAGGAAATGAACTACAAACTCCAAGTCAGGTTGTAACATCATTATCAACATCACTACCTCCAGTACTAGGTACCTTGAAAACAGGGTCTTGAATGCCCACCAAGATCCTACAAGGTAGGTAAGCCTCACAAGAACCTTTCCTGCCTGCACTGAACTGTATCCATTTCTGGGGTTGGCTGAGTGAGTGATGACTGAGTGATGATTCAGCAAAGCCATCCATGGAGTATTTAGCATAGTGATCAAGCACATAGTAGGTGTCCCATAAGTATTGGCTGAGAATTAATGCATTAACCGTAAAATGATAATCAGTTACCTGCTAATTATCTGTGAAAATTAATCAATCATGTAAAATACATTAAGGAGAGAAATCATGATTTAATAAATCAATGGTAATTCTAATCAAGAGGCATTGTAAGGACAACCACTCTCAAACACCCAAATAGGCTTTCAGCTATAGACAATCAAATAATCTCCTTTCTTTCCTTCTGCACTTTCTCTCTATAAGTCTAGCTCCTGGCACCTGTCAGCCAGGGCTCCTAGACACTTCCGGTTTGGCGCTGCCCCATTCAGATCGATTCTTGCTCAAATAAACTCTTAAATCTTTTTTAAAACTGGTAATTCTGAATGAAGAAAATGAGACATTCTCTGATAACCAGCCTACCCTTTCTATTCTAATAAATCAATCTGTGCCAAAAACAAGGAGACAAATCATAAATGAACGTCCTTAGTTCTGTTCATGACTATACTTTCTGTTCCCCTTGTGGTTGGGTGGAACCAGGCACCATGACTTCTAGTCAGTGAGTTTTTGAGTTGAAGTGCCTCGTGCCGTTTCTGTACAAGAGTATTTAACCCCATTAGAGCTTGACCTCTTAGAGCTCGCTTTCCCCTCAAGCATGGCAGTGAGCAACATCTGAGACGCTGGCAACTCCATCACTCGTCCCTGAGTGACGACGATCGGCAGAGCGTCCAGCCGACCCACAGTGGACACATAGCATGAGTAAGAAATAAATCTTTGTTGTTTAACCCACTGACACTGTTATAGCAGCACATCTCATCCCAGCCCAGCTGATAAAGTGAATAAAATTCCAGGATGCTGAAGCTTCCACAAAATAACAATGAGCCAGGACCACATCAAAGCTCAAACTCACAGTTTCTGACTTTGCTCACCTCTATCCCAGACCATCTTCAATCTTCCCCTGTTACTACCCTTACTCTAATCTGTTTATTAATTCCACTAGAATTTAAAATTCTGCTCTCTGCAGAAGACTGTTATCAGGGCTGGGAATAGAGGGAAGAGAAGGCAATTTATGTCTCACAGAAAAGCAATACATGTTCTAGATGAGATTACATTTAGAGCTCTACTCCACAGATGTGAAATAGCCCAAAAAATTTTCCTGAGCCTCTCCTTCCCTGTGTTTGATCTGCTCCTAGGGACTGGTGTTGATAGAAATCTCTTAACCACAGAAACCCTTTTTGCTTTCTTTTGTTTCAGGTCTTGAAGAGATGACTGGTGGGTCAGGTGAGTCATCGTCTGAGAACCTGAGAATTTTCAGCTGTACTTATTTCATATTTTTCTGTCAAGAGGTAGCATTTAACAGAGCTATATATTTTTCTGCCACATGGTAACGATAAGGATGATGACTTATAAGAGTTAAATCTCAATGGACTAGTCACATTAGTTAAAATTTCATCAGCTTCATGGAACATCTCCTGTCCAACATGTCTTAGGGGACAGATAAATATTACTTTACTTCTGTTTGATTTTAAAAGATTAAGTCTGTTGCCCTTGGTCCCTGATGTGCCATTCATAAACAAACAGATGGATCACCACAGACTTTCAGGGTGGTAGGAGGAAGAGTCCTCTTAAAAATCTGACACTAGCTATGGGCTGTATCTGGTTGCTTATCATCTTAAATGTATGTTTTCCCCTTCTACTAACAGAAAAGCATTTATCAGCCATGCATACAGGCTCAAAGCAAACTTGAAGCCCACTATGTTTATTTAATGCTCTGCAAAAAATCTCATCAGCCTTCCTATTCTTGTCAGAATTATGAAGATAAAGCTTTGGTGTGCATGATTTACACAATGACATCCACTATAAGTTTATACTGAGGTCTGACTTTGAGGTATTATACATTTGCTTCTTTTCTGTTTTAAGGCAATGCTTGTGATTCACTGCTCAAATCATGTAGCTAATTTCACCATTCCCATATTTTCCCATTTCCTCACCACCCTCTGTCCCTGTTCTCCCCCAACCCTGACAAATAATAAAATTATATTCCAATCAAGAGTGAAAGAGTTGCAGGTAAAGCCACTGAATGGGAGCAAACTGGAGTTCATCCAACGAATAATTCTGAGTGCAGACTTTATACTAGATGCTGTTGTAGATTCTGAAAATAGAGCAGTAAAGTACAGTAGAGGAAGTCCTACTCTCGTGATGCTTACATATCAATGGAGAGACAATAATAAATAAGATTAGTTCAAATAAGTGTTGTGAGGAAAATGAAACAGAGTTATAGGATAGGGTGATGATAGAGGTGAGCTCACCAAAGAAAAACTCTCCAGGAAGGTCACATTTGAGTCAAAGTCCAGTTGGAAAGAAGCCAAAGATCTGAGGAAAGAAACATCTAGAAAGAAGGACAAGTAGGTTCAACAAGGAGCTTGAAGTGAGAGATTAGTCTATTTAAAGTAAAGAAAGCAAGCCTAATTGGATGGAGACAAGGTAGAAGAGGAACACAGAGGCCGGCTCAAGACGAGCCATGGAGCTCAAGGTAAAGTCCTTGGATTTTATTCCAAATCCAATGAAAAGCTATTGGAGGATTTTAGTAGAAAAGTGACATGAAATGTAGATATGCAAATATCAGTCCAACCATCTGACAAAATCAGCCAAACCTTTCAACTTTCATAACAGAATGCTAGTTCTGCCAGTTCTACAAAGAAAGCATGGGGATATTCCCCAAGTCATGAGGGGAGAACTCCTGAGCTCTCACTTTTCATTAGGACTCCAAGGCTCACACTAGCCAGTACCCAACAGACCCAGGAGGAATATGCGCCAGCCTTTTCAGAAAGGCCACCCTAACTGGGGTGTCCTGTTGAGCTACTTCCTAAATTCTTACTCTGCCAGTGTGATGTGTTACCCAAGCCAGGATCTATCAGAAGACAATTGTCAGCTGCTGTGTGGATGGATGGACGGGAGGGGAAAAACGGAAGCTAGGGACATAGGGTGCTTTATCATCACTGGCCTACCATTACATGGGCCAGTGTGAAACTTCCTTAGAAGGCATTAGAAAAATAAACAGCTTGCTGTAAAATATTAATTTATTTGTATTAAAATATATCATAAAATACAAAACATGAATTTTGTAACATGTTTCATTCTGATACTAATAGTTGTCCATAAAACCTTAAAGGGTCTTCTGCCATGGAATCAGTGAAACGTCATTTTTTTCTCAAGCAAAAAGGTAAAATTTATGAACAATGCATGTGCCAGCTCTGTGCGATGCCAGCTTGACTAAAATTTGCCTAAATTTGCTTTCAACTTGGCAGAGCGCCATTGGTGCGTAGACATTAAAACAGCTGGCATTCCTGTCAAGAAGTTCTGTATTTCTTTTTAGAAATGTAGATTAAAGTGGCTTACTTTAAAATCCCTACTCTCGAAACCAATATATACAGATCGGCTCCATTCCCAAGAAACAGAAACGTTTCATTCCCAGCCCTCTTTTTTTACTGTCAATCCTAAACTCCTCTGTAAGCCCATGGAGGACCCCTCTGAAAAATCTTGATAGACTTGCTTTAGATAATCAGGAAGCAGTGGGCTAATAATTATTTTTTTAAACGACCACCAATAATGTTTATTCTGTATGATCCAAGTAATGTAACCAGCCTATCCTCCAAAATGTAGAGGGATGATAGGATAACTCTACTTTAAAACTCACTAAAAGTAGAAAAGTTTCCCATTCACCTACAAGATAATACTGGACACCCATCTAAGGGCATACATACTACCCTTAGAGGCACAGGTTACAAACTGATACCCAAACACCTAATGTGACCAAGCCATTTTCCCCATTTTAACATGCAGCAACAGGGGCACAAGTCTCACAATGTTAGCACAGTGTTTTTTAAGCATTTGAATTGGAGTCAGTATTTAAAAATCAGCAGATTTTACAACTTGATTGCCAGCTCCTTTGGAAAAACTCAAAAGATCTGAAGCCCCTGGAGGTGCATGCTTGCTTTTCTTCAAGACAACAATCTCCGGAGGGTAAGTAGTGGCCACTCCCCATAGACAGAGAAATACTTGATTTGCTAAGTCTCTACCATGCCCTATTATATTGTAATCCCTCCCTGCACCATTCACTTACAGCACCTGCCTGACTGGTGCAAACCCTCTTTGGTAATGAAGAGAGAGATCAGATGGATGGATGGAAAGATAGATGGATGGATCGATGGAATGCAATTAAGCCCCAAATTATGGAGTTTCCCTGAACAGTGAAACTTTATAGCAAGCACTCTTTAGTACCAAATATGCTGAGGTTCCAAGGCTTCCCTAAAACTAGACTTTTGAATTCCTCTGATTAACCAAACTGAATAATAGACTTAAGTAGTTGAGACTATCTCAGAATCTGGCCACTTCTGGAACTCTAGACCCTACCATTTCTGCCTATTCTCCAAAACAGGAGACCTTAGGGGCAATCATGGCCATTTGCTAGCCCACATGGCACCTTCGTGGAAAATAGAAAAAGTTCCCCTTCCTCTGGGTTGACGCAGACCCACATCACCTGGCTAGGCGTGGCAAGCAGAGTACGGCTGCCTTTTCACTGGCACTCATCTCCTGCACCCTGGCCCCATTTGTATAGTGATTAGCCTGCCAGATATGTGCAGCAACACAGCCCCGGAAACAAATTTCACACAAACCACAAATGAAATCAACATGCATATGAAATTCAAACAGAAAGATGCACCTGACAAGCCAAGAGATTAAAGGGACACGAAGACTTGGGTGTTTTTTCATTGGTGCACTGGGTTTTTAATCTCTCAGATGAAACAGATCTTAGAACCTTTGGAAAAGGGAAATAAGTGATCACCACACCAGGCCAAGAGAGGTGAAGACCAAACCACTCTACATAATCTCTGAGATCATTCTGTCCTGAAGAACGGGTCCCCCACATGTGTAGATACACAGTCTATTCAGAAAGCCAACTTTTTATTTGTTGGGGGTAAAAATGATTTACAAGAAGAATTTTTTTCACTTCTCTCTCTATTTTTCAAAGTATAGTTGATTTACAATGTTTCAGGTATATAGCAAAGTGATTCAGTTATTCTTATATACATACTTTCTCAGATTCTTGTCCATTATAGGTTATTAAAAGATAATGAATAGAGTTCCCTGTACTATACAGCAGGTTCTTGCTGTTTATCTATTTTATGTATAATAGTGTGTATGTTAATTCCAAACTCCTAATTTATCCCTCCCTCTCCTTTCTCCTTCAGTAACCATAAGTGTGTTTTCTATGTCTGTGAGTCTATTTCTGTTTTGTAAATAAGTTCATTTGTATCATTTTTTCAGATTCCACATGTAAGTGATACCAGATGATATCTGTCTTTCTCTTTCTGACTTACTTCACTTAGTATGATAATCTCTAGGTCCACCAATGTTGCTGCAAATGTCATTTCTTTTTTATGGCTGAGTAATGTTCCATTGTGTGTGTATATGTGCATATATATATATACATATATATATATATGTATATATACCACATCTTCTTTACCCATGCATCTGCTGATGGACATTTAAGGTTGCTTCCATGTCTTAGCTATTGTAAATAGTGGTGAACATTTGGGTGCATGTATCTTTTCAAACTGTGGTTTTCTCTGGTTATATGCCCAGGAGTGGGATTGCTGGATCATATGGTAACTCTATCTTTAGTTTTTTAAGGAACCTCCATACTGTTCTCCACAGTAGCTGCACCAAATTACATTCCCACCAACAGTGCAAGAGGGTTCCCTTTTCTCCACACCCTCTCCAGCATTTGTTGTTTGTAGATTTTCTGATGATGCCCATTCTGACTGGTGTGAGGTGATACCTCATTGTAGTTTTGACTTGCATTTCTCTAATGATTAGTGATGTTGAGCATCTTTCCATGTGCCTGTTGGCCATCTGTGTGTCTTCTTCGCAGAAATGTCTATTTAGGTCTTCTGCCCAGTTTTGACTGGTACCAGAAGAATTTTTGTGTCAACTAGAATTCTATAGCAAGTGGAAACTTTGAAAACACTATTCCTTTTTTTTTTTTTTTTCATCTTCAATAGCCCGGTCCAGGTAAATTTTCCCACTCCTTAATGGAATATGAATTTCAACAAGTTGTGCCAGTCTTACTGCCCTGCAATTTCTCCTGTCCTATCTCACTGTTCAATTTCATGTTTCTCCTCCCTGCTGGGACCTGGTAACTCTGAGCTTTCAGTGGGAGTCCTGATGGCCTTGCTTAGTAAGTTTGTCAGTGCTTTTTGAGTTTGAAGAAGATCACTTAACACCAAAGTGATTTTTTCCTAGTGCACTGGAAGTACACATGTCAAGTACCCCTTTGACTCTCCTTGGAGAAATCCCCGGGACTAAGTCTCCAGCCCCAACACGACCTCACGCTTCCACTTGCCTGAAATAGCTGCCCTGTCCTAAAAGGAGGTAAAGAAAAGCCCTGCCCTCTCCAGAGAAAGCACTTCTGAATCATGTATGTCATCACTGAATGTTCTTTCTCAGATCTTATAGACAGCGGAAATGAAAGAAGCATTACGGAGAAAGAAATACATTTTGCATCTTTGAAATATCTTTGATCTTCTCCCATTCCCTGGTTTTACCCAAGGAAAAAGTATTTGCAGATATTTCAGAAAATGGGTCTCCATCATGCTCATGCAATTTTCCCTTTCATAAAATAACAACAATAATAATAAAGTTGTCTTTATCTAATCTAAAAAGTGTTATACCCTTCTCCTGCAGACAGACAGCCGATGTTCTGTTGCAGTTTCCAGGTGACAAAGATGTGACTTCACATTCCTCAGTGACAAAGTTGGAAAGGCATTGCGATCATCCAGGGTTCTCACACTAGCCACTAGGACATGGCACGTGAGATGGTTGAATAGCAATGTTCTGGGAGTTGCCATCTTGGGACATACTTAACAAAGTTTCACCGGGAATATCATGGCCTATGTTGGCTGGTGGTGGGGAGGGGATGGTGGGACGTGTTGGGGGGCCCCTTTTCTCCCTCTCCCCACAATCTCACTTTAACACATAAAATACGAATTACCACAGATACCTATTTGTATTACGGAGGAGGTGTCCTTCCCTCGCTCTGTCATTCATCCATTTTCCATCATGGGTAGAGAAAAGGATTATCTGACTGTTGGGTCCCCCTCTCTCTCAATCTCTCTCTGTCTCTCCTTTCCTCTCTCCCTCCCTTCCTCTCTGTATTTGGACTGCTCCATCCCACTCTCCCTCACCCTTTCCCTCTCTGTCCTTCTTCCTCTCTCCTCCCTCTCTTTCCATGCCTTCCTCCTTCTTCTAGCTATCTGTAATTCTTTCTCTTCTCTTCTTTTCACTCTCCCTTTCACTCTGAACTACCAACCTGAAATCACAGATGTTCTTCTGTCTTCCTTGTTTAAAGCCACGGGGGCAGAACTGGATGCTTTATTTGTGATGGAGGAGGTAAGTCCACTACGAGGCAAGATGGTGGGAAGCCCATCGGGCCTGGCCCCATAATGAAGATGTGCCAACATTAAAGAAGACATTATTTATGATATTTGAAATGATGAGCTCTTCAAAGCTCTCAAATGTAGCAGTAAAGAAACTGGGTCTCAACCAAAACCGGCCAAAGGGAAATTACACAAGAGTGAAATTTCCTCTCCTACTCACATATCTGGCCAAGTGATTTTGGTGGATCATAAAGTGATCATCAGATTCTTAAATGATGACTTTAAACCAAAACAGCCAAATAAATCACTTATGGAGGATGTTTCAATGTAAATTTTATATTCATAATCATTGAAACTTGCATCCTGACTTTTAAAAGATAATTATATATACACTATGATATATTAAATCCCTTTGTATATACATTGCTATTTTATAATAGTATAATTTTAGTTCAATAAAGAAAAAAGTCAACAATGAAAAAAATCCTCCTCTGATGTCTATGTCTTTATTTCTCCATGGATCCAAAGCCCATAGAAAGATGGAGTGTAATCAAGCCCTCGGATTCCCAATAATTTACACTGTTGAGGACGGAGCGCACAGACAGCAGGGTGAGTCCGCTGATCCAAGAACCGAGAAGGAGTAAGGCGGGACCTGCACGGGGGCCCATCAAGGGGAGGCCAGACCCAGTGAGAAGTGATGAGTAGAAAACACACTGCACACTATACAGACTTCCTACCCTCGTCATTGAAAAAAATCTTACGTTTAACAAGGCTGAGACTTGTCTACTCATACTCATAAGACCCTGAAAGATGAAAGTCAGGAAAATCAGAAGGAAAAATCAGGTCAGACATGAATATGGGTGATATTCAGTTATGGGTTTTCACCAGGATTTCAATAGGGAGGAATTGTAATATCACAAACTTAGTGACTTAAAACAATACATATATATTACCTTACAGCTCTGGACATCAGAGGTCCAGAATGGGTCTCAATGGCTTAAATTAGAGTTGGCAGAGCTGCATTCCTTTCTGAGGGCTCTAGAAGAAAACCCGTTTCTCGCCTTTTCCAGCTTTTAGAAGCAGCTCTTATTCTTTGGCTCAAGGCCCTCTTTCTCCATCTTCAAAGGCCAGCAAGGACTGGTGGAGTCTGTCTCATGCTGCATCATTCTGACACTTCCTCTTACACCATTGCCTCCCTCTTCCACTCTTGAGGATCCTTGTGATTCCATTGGGTCCACCCAGATCATCTAGGATAACCTCCCCCGTCTCAAAGTCATCTGATTAGCAACTTAATACCATCTGCAACCTTAATTCCCCTTTGCCAGGTAACACAACATATTCACAGGCTCCAGGGATTCCATGTGGACATCTTGGAAGTAGGCGGTGGGCATGATTCTACATTCCACAGCCCTCAACACAGTTATCAAGCCTTTCTTTCCTTGAAAAATACAATTGAGCTAGCACTGTTAATTTATGTAATAATGTTGCTACAGTTCCTTCAGTCCAAAAACAAAACAAGCCTCCAAAATCCAAACAACTCATAGCCAGCATTATAACTTCCTACGGCAAAGCAAAGCAGTTTTCTCCTGCGTGCCTATAAATTCCAACTGGCACTTCTGCTTGCTCTCCAAAACACCATCACCTTTCTGGCTTGTTAGGAAGAAAGAAGGAGAGAGAGCAGAGTGAAAAGGAATGACACAAGCTGAACAGATCCAGGTACAATTCCACTTGGGGATTTAAAAGAGGAAACACTAAGGAACATATCAAAGAAACTTCCGTGTTACCTAGGGTACTCTAAGCCCTCAGCACAGCTCTGAATAAGAATTCAGTCTGAGAGTAATCCTAAACTACTGAAGGCGCCCATGAATATTCTACCATGTGTTTCAGAAATTCTCCACAGTGTTTCAGCAATTGCCCAGGGAAGGTCATCTGACTCACCCATGACACTATCAGAACCCAACAGGCAAAAACAAAGAGGACAAAGCAAGCAAAATCACATGGGATACTTTCACCTATCTCTTCTCCAAGTAGATAATCAGGACATTGTTTCCAGTTTACAAAAAATAAAAGATAAAATGATGACTCATATCCCATGTATAAATGTCTCTAATAAGCTGGCATCCAGAATTTATTTGCTACTTCAAGTCTTACAGATTATATAGCATGTTTAAAATCAGTTGAATATATATGTTTTTTCTCTATATAAACTTTAGGGAATTTTTCAGTGCATCAAATAATTTCTAAATATTGTACACTTAAATTTCCATCTGAACTCATTTCCTAAATCACACACAAAGTTAGCTAGGTAATCCAACTCATCCTTAGGAATCTAGCTATAAAGCTGGGCAACGCGGCAACCTCACCCTCCTTGAAACATTGCCATGAGTCCACAATCTTCCTGGCATCAACTCCTATATCTAATCAGATTCTTGGCCTTCCTACTTCTAAAGGTTCTCAAATCTTCTTAATTGTCTCTAACCCTTAGACTTCATTTTCATAACATTTATCACAGTTTTAATTAATTATTGAGGTAAATTTTTGATTACTCCGTGAGGACAGGGACATATCTGCTTCTTTCTTCCAAGTTTCAGTTCTGTGCCCAGCACACAGTGGACTCACAAACACGACTGAACGAATAATGCTCCTGTGTGTCTTTTTAACACACGTTTATTCATGCCAGGCACTATTTTAAGTGTTTTGCATGCATTCATTCATTAACTCTTATAACCAATCCTATTATGCAGGGAGCATTGTTTCCTTATTTTACAGATAAGAAAATGGACATAGAAAGGTTCACTGATTTGTACAAAATCATACACAGCCATTAATAACAGATAACATTTATTGAGTACTTATATGTGCCAGGCAGGGCTACTGCTCTGCCTCCCAAGGTAACTTTGTTCAAATTACAAAAAGATGCCGCTTTTGTATGGATGAACTTAAACAGGCATCTCCTGCTCCAGGATGAGTAAGCTCCCTCCAGGGCACAGGGACTGTAAATTGAGCGCAGGGTCCCACCTGCACTGCCCCCACCCTCCCCACCGCCAATCCTGAGCCTTTTGGCAGGGTACAGCCTGCATAAAATAGAGTACACAAGTATCTCAGCCACAAACTGCTCAGAGCACTAAATGGCAATTACCCCACAGCAACCCAAGAGACGGGCATTAGTATCATCATCCCCATTTTACAGAAGCAAGACCAGCAACCCACAGAAGCAAAGTGACTGCTCAGAGCTGTCCAGCTACTGAGTGACAGAGGTGGGATTCAAGCCAGGCCTTGTGGTCCCAGGGCCCACACATCCAGCAATGCTCCCTCCTGAATTTTGTACTCCGGTTCCTGCAGCAGCCTCCTAACTAGTCTCCATGCCCCCTAACTTGTCCCACGACTTAACCCACTACTGCTGCTACATGAATTTCTTAAAGGTACAAATCTGATCATGTCTCCCTACTGCTCAAACACTTCAATAGCTCCCTCATTCCCTTCAAGATAAGGTTAAGACTCCTTCCTGTGGCTGGGAAGGGCTCCTTGTCATCTGATCCTGGTCACCCTCTAGCTGAACCCCTGACCCTTTCTCTGCCCTGACCCCTCACTGCACACAACGACAGAACCACACCAAACATTCTGCCCCATGAACCTTCACGTTCTTGCTGCCACAGGCCTTAACACAGGACAGTATTTCCACCTGGAGCCCTTTCTACCCCAGTGCACTTGACTAGCTCCTACTCATACCTCAAGTCTCAGCCTAAATGTGTCCTCAGATTCGTGTTCCCAGACCACTCAGTCTAAATTAGATCCCCTAAGAGATTCTCTCATCATACCCCATGTTTTCTTTATAACAATATCACACATATGTGCTTATGTGATTATTCAGTCAAAACCAGTTTTCCCCAGTCGTAAGTATGAAGACAGCAGGGGCAATGTCTATTTTGTTAGTTAACTATAAACTCAGCATCTTACCCATTTCCTGGTCCGTACAGGCAACCAAATCCTGTTGAATGTCCCTCCTGGGTGCTCACCATGCTTCCCTATCACAGCCCCCATCACAATATGCTGAACAGCATGTTTCCGTCTCCCATCTGATTGTAACTATGTTAAATACTATGAGGACAAAGACTTAATCTGACTTAGACCCCACTACTGAACCTCCAGTATCCAGCATGTTGCCCAGCATATAATAGGTGCTCAAACATTCCAGAATAAATGAGTGAACAAAGCAAAAGTAACTGGGCCGTTCAGAAAAAAAGTCCTCGTATTATCACTGCCATAAATGACCTCAGTGAATTGAAGACCTGTTCTACTTTTAACCGCTTTAAAGAAATAGGATCTATATGGAGCACTGAGAAAGTTTTCAGCTTCAAAATCTGACCCAGTATGTTCCCCAGCCACAGCAGTCAGGGAGGCCAACTCAGGCCTAGATGAAAAGTGACCTGTCAGCTTAGTCAACAGTCTCGGGAGTGACTACTCAAACAGAAAACTCAGCATCCACTTTCAAGTCCTATAGGGACCAAGACCTATAAGAACTACGAAGGAGTCTCCCAGAGGGGATCAACAATGCTTACCAATAGACATTATATCACTCCCCATTAAAGGAAGGTCTTAAGGAACCAAATCCCCCTAAATTGATAATTAAATGACTATCCATCAGTCTGAAAAGAGGAGAAAGTGCATTCAACTAAAAAGAAGCAAAAGCAAAGTTAAAGTATATTACTTAATAATATCTTATAAGATCATGGAGGAAAAGCCATTCCTAAAAAGGACGACTTGTTCAACAGGAATATAAAAATCTTTTCTATATACAGCACATGCACTGGAGGCAACACGCTGTCTCATTTTCACCTTGTTCCAGAAAGTCTCTTCAGACTTGGAAACAATGACAAGGTCCTTAAGATTCTGGAACAGGATTCTACTATTTTGTCCACTGGCGAGTCATGATTGCTAGGTTGTGTATGAAGGAATTTCAGATCAGTCTTGGAGGCCATAAGCGTGAAGCATGAACAGTTGTATCATGGCAATGACAATGATCCCAAAATGCCACAAACACACTGGTATTCCATTAAATTAATAAGAATATTTTCATGACAACACAAATGCCCTGGAGTTTTCCCACTAGGGAAGGGGACATATGTTGAGTTGATCAAACTTCATCTTCTCTCTGATTCAAAGCCAGGTCTCTCTTTCCAGCCACAAACCAATTAGCTCCACACTCTACTTCTAATACCAGGATTCTGAACATAAGGATCTAAAAGTTTACTTGATCGATTCCTTCATTCATTGTCTTCTAATCATCTCTGTCTTGCTATTCAGCATCTCATTAGTGCTGCGGTTAATACCTTAACGTGGATGACACTGATTTTTCTTTGCTTGGTTTATTACCTTAGTCATCTAAGAACCTAACCCCCTTGACACAAAGTAGAAGCATAAGTAAAATGTCATTTAAAAAATTAAAGCCAGTATGCTGCTGACAACACGCACAGTGGTTTTATCAGCTTTACAGCTGTTATGCAGAGCCCAGCTGAGAGTTAACTCCCAGCGCTGAAGCTCTTCCCAGGCAGTGATGTAGTCCCCACGTTCACAGTCACCGCCTTGGGCCATGCAAGTACTTTGGCTCTCCTTCCCGCTAATCAGCAACATTCCCCTTTAGTACTGAATTTGGAACAGACTTCCTTTAGAGCAGTTTTTTAAATTGTAACCAGGAAAACGAAAAGAAAAACTTCAAAATCACTCACCCAAGAAGTCGTTTTGACTACGTGCTGCACTGGCAGGGAATGGGTTTTATTTTTAGGAACATGTTCATGAAACAAGGCTTTATCTCTTCTTACCAAGCATAATAGATCCAGTTACTTTTCTTCATCCTTACTCTTGGTCTGCTATTTTTGGCCTCAAGATCTATCTTCTCCAGTAATAGGGGTGCTGCCCCCGGGATAACTAACACTTGAGTGGGCAAAAACTGCCAAGTCCATGGGTCCCTTCTCAGAAACCCAAAGCAGCACAAGGACCCAATCTCATGAAGGGTTCCGAGTCACAGATATTCAAAGGATGCTGTGTAGGTGGATGACCTGATGGCCCAGGACGTGACATTTACAAGAAAGCAGAGCCTAAACAACATATTTTTTCCTGCTGCTCTGTGATGACTTCCATGTGTATGGTCCTTTGGCGGCACAAAGGTCCTGTATAGTAGGTTTCCTTTTTTTTTTCTTTACACCTTTACTGGACTATAATTGCTTTACAATGTTGTGTTAGTTTCTGCTGTATAACAAAGTGAATCAGCTATACGTATACATATATCCCCATATCCCCTCCCTCTTGAGCCTCCCTCCCACCCTCCCTATCCCACCCCTCCAGGTGGTCATAAAGCACCGAGCTGATCTCCCTGTGCTATGCGGCTGCTTCCCACTAGCTATCTATTTTACATTTGGTAGTGTATATATGTCCATGCCACTCTCTCACTTCGTCCCTGTTTACCCTTCCCCCTCCCCGTGCCCTCAAGTCCATTCTCTACGTCTGTGTCTTTATTCCTGTAGGAGGTTTCCTTTTAGTATACAAAGACCCTGACAGGAAGGCCACTGCTACACTATTTGATGCTTTTGTGTTAATTAGAAGACACCCTTCCTCCACACCCCTCCTCAGGACTTGGCTTGTGAGAAAAGCATGAACTGGATTTCAACCTCCCCCCACACACCCCCTGCCTGGCCTCTCCCGTCACTGAATAGTACTCGGGTTCCTTTGTAACACTGGAGCAACATTTATTCTTCGTTCATTCATCACGTTTCAGGCGTGACAATGGGTAAGGCACCTGGGCTCTGTGGAGAATTTAAAGGTGAATAAAACAATGGGTTTCTTCAGAAAAGGGTCATCCTTCTCAGTAAATGACTGTCATGAACAGTGCTGTGGAGGTGCTAGGAGTTAATCTGCCCAGCGCTGGTGAATGTTCTGGTTTCACTGGAGCACAGGAGAGTCGTGAGTGATTGAACTTAAAAAAGAGCTTGCATGACTAGTCAATAGAAGATGGTGAATTAAGGCAGTTTTAGAGAAGGGAAATAGCTCACCAACAGTGAGCTTTGAGGATACAGACTTGGTGATGATCAACAAGATGGACTAGAATGTGACGAGGGTGGAAGGAGGCCAGAGGCAGAGAGGCCAGGTAGGAAGCTGATAGATTATATTATTGTCCAAACATTCACCACCACCCGCCAAGGGAATATTATATATTCCTAATCCATTAACCTCAGGCCTGGCTACGTGATAGTCTTTGGACAATCAAATGGGATAGACAGAATACGTGCCACTTCCCAGAAAAACTTTAAGAGCCATTAAATGGTTCTATCATATGCTCTTTTATCTTTGCCACAATACCCCAGAGCGGGGTTGCTCCTTCATTCTGGGTCCCAGAATGATGATAACATGAGGCAGAGCTGCAGCTGACTCAGGATGAATAAGTACAGGATTGAGAAACTCCTGTTTTTGCTAGCTATTCAGATTTGGGGATCATTAGTGCAGCATAACGCATCCTAAGCTCACTGACGTGGTAGGCTAACGCACTATGAAAGTGAAAGCGATAAGGTCATAGACTAGATAGAGAGTAGTATTGGACAGGAAACGGCAGAGACAATCATTATAATAACAACAACGAAAAACCATCATCTAACATTCATTTAGTATTTATATGACCAGCATTCTGTTAGCCGTATCTCATTTAATCCTCATAGAGCTAGACACACATATCTGTTTAACACCAAAGTATGTGCTCTTACCCATTTTCCCCAACAGCCAATAAAGCTTGGTATTGCATGTGCCTGTAAGGTTAATTCATCAGAGCTGGGTTGCTCAAAACCTGAATGTTCTCAAAAATGTCCTATCTTCAGGACGTGGCCAGCTCCTGGGAGTTGAGCTCTGAACCCTTAGAATACCCTGCCTGGTAAGAGTGTTGTAAGCCTGAGGCCTTGGGCCAGGCAGTATCAGTTTGGTCAAACAGTTTACGCTAACAATATGATTCACGGTGAATGCCTATTTTTACCTGGGGATCTGGAGTCTAAACAGCTGAGATAAATCATGCTGGCACTGCATGTCTACATGACTGATCCCCAGTAAAAACCCTGGACACCAAGGCTCAGGTGAGCTCTGCTAGTTCCCTGGCTGCACATCTTGTCACAAATCATTGCTCAGAGAATTAAGCACATCCACGCAACGCCCCTGGGAAAGAAGTTTTGGAAGCTTGCACCTGGTTTCTCCTGGAAATCATGCCCCACGCATCTTTCCCTTTTCTCTCTTTTAATTTCTATCCTTTTACTTCAATAAACCACAGCCATGAGTGTAATAGTTTTCTGAGTCCCACGTATCCTTTTAGCAAGTCATCAAGCCTAAGCGTGGTCTTGAGGACTCACAACACAGCGCAGGACATGAAACAGGCAAATGTCAAAGATGCCCCCAAATTTTCAAGCCCAGGTGACTCAAAAAATAGAGGTTCAAGAACAGAAGTGGGACAGCCAGAGGGAAATGGTGAGCTGAGGGGGAGGGTAAAGGAGGAGGCTGAGAAGGTAAGTTTGGTGCTTGATTTAATA
This sequence comes from Neophocaena asiaeorientalis asiaeorientalis, assembly GCF_003031525.2. NCBI lineage: Eukaryota > Metazoa > Chordata > Mammalia > Artiodactyla > Phocoenidae > Neophocaena > Neophocaena asiaeorientalis. Next base: position 2,992,365 of record NW_020175221.1, on the reverse strand, counting down.
AATTTGACTTCCATATCCAGGTAGGAATGTGCAATGGGCAGTGGGAAATGTACAACCGGAGTCTATGATGGAAGCCCAGGATGGGAATATAGTTAATGATTGAAACTATGAGAGTGAGTGAGAGTCCTGAGGAAAAGGTGAGAGAAAAGGAATAGCAAGGAGTCAAACATAAACTGCAGAGAATATAACTTGGCTGCCTCGGGAGCAAAAAACAATGAGAAGGGGAGGCAACTTTTATCTATTTCCCATTCATCATAAAGGATGGCCTGTTTAATTTTATATAAATTTGTATTAATCCAGTTATATCATAGACTTTACACGAGAAAATAACTGCTAGAGGGGTTTTGTCGATACATACATAGCACTAAAAAGTTAGCAGTATTGATTTTCTCAAGGAATCTTCCTTTCAAGAGCATTTAAAACCCTGCCTCATGAGCAAAGCATCCAGGCATAACTATGGTGCTGTTGATAATTCCAAAGAAACTGGGGCAGAGGGAAGCCCCAGCCATTCGTGATACTCTGTCGTGTGTCTGTGCAGCTGCTGCCAGGGCTATTTTTATATGTTTATTTATGTTTTTAACCATTAAAAAATTGGGTCAAAAGAAAGACAATGATAAAGCCAGTTAAGGACCTGTGAAACAGAGGCTTCTTTTCATTTAACACAGCGTTTTCTATTTTTCTGCATTTTCCTCATACAGCAAACAGAGCAAGAGACCGAGAACGTCAGGCCCAACTCCAGCCTTTCCCTTTTTCTTCTGCTCCCTCCAAGTAGGATTTGTTTGCTATTCCACCATGCTTTTAGGTTTTCCTTTTTCTATGGAAGAATTGATTTGGGATCATTTCAGGGGCATTTCCAATAAGGTTGCTATGGAAATCAGTGTTCCACCCCGGTCCCGTTTCACCTGAAGAGACAGTCCCTCCCACATTTATGGCCCATGTGCTTCTTACCAAGGCATCAGAAAACACTGAACCTGTTAAAATTTTCCTCTTCTTTTTTTTTTTAGCTTTACCCTTTTTTGCTAGAGAATGCACATACACGGCTACATTTAGAAGAGAATTACGAATTGGTCCTAGGGCCTCGTATCAGACAATGAGCACTGGGGAAATCTCAGGCAGTTCTATAGCCAGTCTTGCCCAATTACACGGCCCACCATGGAGAAGTCCACCCCATCATCTCAGACTCAAGTTGTCGGGGAAGCCATTGAGCATAACATTCAAACCAGTGTCTCAAAAGCTCCCCCATGTGTGCACATGAAAAATAACTCATCGGAGGAAAAATTCACTGGAATAAGTGCAAAATTAGAACAGGGACCACTTTTCAGGCCTCAAAAATGTACTAAGATACAAGAAAACAGCACATCATATAATTATTTATTTACACGGCATGTTTACAATCTAAAAGTATAATTAATTTAAGTGGACTGGTTTTATGCAGATTATAGTATCAACAAATGAACCGGATACATAAAAAATTTTGATTTTTCTATGACAGGGATGAAAAGAATGCCAAAAAATGAAAAATAACTGGATACACTCAAAAAGAAAAGCCATCCAAATAAAACATAAGCAACTGATTTATATATTTCAGCCCAAGAAAGGAATTACATGAAAATGTAACAAAATATTTAGCACACTTTCCAGAAAGCATTTGCTTAGTTGAAAGGTTTTCAGATTTCCCTTTTTGCCCGTTTACCATTCCCTCGTGGAAAAATATACTATAGCTAAGACTGCTGTGTAAATCAGCTACCCCCTGCCCCCCAAGCCAAAGGTAGACTTCCAGAATATTAAAATCAAGGCTGGCAAAGATTTTCTACTCCAATCTCCATCTTGTACAGATGAAGAAAGTGAGCTGAGAGAAATGAGTGGACTTGTCTAAGCCCATAGAACTGACAGAAAAGCTGAGAACAGACCCTTAGCCTTTTGTTTTCTAAACCAATCACTATTCCTTTACACCATGCTGTCTCCCGATTTTTAATAATAGTAATGAATAATAAGCAGAAAATATACTAACAAATACTACTTCCAATACTAAAAGTTACTAAGCACCTACTCTGTGCCAGACACGGCTTTAAGTACATTACTTGAATTAACTCATTTGTACTGAGAGGAACACTCTGAGGTTGTATTATCACCTCCATTTTACAGATGAGAAAACTGAGGCACAGAGAAGTAAAGTACCTCCCCAGTAAGTGGTAGAGTCACTCTAATACTTAGCCAGTATAACTCTAGAGATTAAATTCTTAACCACAGGTAACTAAATAGGATACAAAAAGTAGAATCATTATTCAAAATTCAAAGGGACACCAGCTGTAGGGTTAAACCTTGTTTTTTTTAGGCAACATAAAACTGAAAACTGTGATCATTAAAACAGAAGTAGGACCAACTTAAAAGAAAACAATAACAACTGGCTTAGAAGGAAAATTCTTACCCAATTAGCACAATAAACCCAAAGGTTTGTAAGTATCCAATTTCATACAAATCATCTGAATAGAGGGCTGCATCCTTTGGTATGCTCACTGATATCATGCTTACCTAGAATTAGAAATTATTCTTATCTATCTATTAAGACAACCCCTCTTCTAGGCATTTCTTGTTGAACCTATTTTCCAAGTAATAAAATCAGATTTCTTAAGCAGGGGAGGGGGACCTCTCCTGCTTCTCTAATTGGTCCAAATTAATATCAGCTGGTGTCCTAAAGACACCAATGACCACCCAATGTCCAAATCCAATGGAAACGTGCAGGCTTAGCTCACAAAAGCTCTCCATTGTTTTCTCCCTCTCCTGACGTTTTCCCCCTCTTAGCCTCTATAACATCACGCTCTTGGCCCTTGCCTGGTCTTTTTCTCCTTCTCTTTAGCAGGTCCCCCTCATCAACATGCGTGGTAAAACTTGGTACTCCCAGAGTTCTGTCCTTGCTGGGTTTTCCCCACATCCCCTGCCCACACTCACACCACAGCTCCCACTGCCACTTAGGAGCTGACGCCTGGCTTCACTGCTGGCGTCTCAAAACTGCTCCTTTCCTCTAAGCTTCACACTGTCTGTGGCAAAACCTCAAACTCGGCATCATCAAATCCAAATCCCTCCTACTTCACCAAAAATTCTATTCCCCATCCTGTAGTCCTTATCTGGCTTCATGGAGTCCCCCAGTCAAAAAGCCCAAACCTTGAATCACCAGAGACTCCTTCCCTTCTTCTCAGGATACACCCAGTGAAGCTGTAATTTCTATGAATTGTACTTTCTAAATTGCTCTCAGATCCTCCCGTCTAACCCCCACGCTCATGAGAGTCCCCCTTCATCACCGTATCTCTCCCCATCCTCCAAAAAACTGTTCAGTTTGGGTTCCACCAGAAGTAGACTCTGAGCTAAGAATTTAAGTGCAAATAGTTGTTAAAGAAGAGACCCCAGGAAGCAAATGTAGGGGGCATGGAAGAATGGCAGGGGTGGGAAGGAAGTCAATACTGGCTTGTAAATGTTCAGGTGACTGCTGTGAGCAGTGGGGTTCCATCACGGAGGGGGCCTCCGGGAGACCCTAGGACACCCTGCAGGTGTGCCCCACGCAGGAGCCAGGAAGCTGAGACATTTACCCATCACTGTCTCAGAGCTGCTGTCAAGGCGGTTAACTCTCCCACACTAGGCCTGCCTCCTTGGAGTCTTGCAAACTTCCAGTCGCTGAAGCTTGTAGCTGCTGGCTTGTGTGGGAACAGTGGCTGCCGAGGGGATATGAGAAATCCTCCTGAGGCTCCCAGAGGCTTTAGATAGTATCCAAGTGCCTCTGCACAGCCTACCAGACATTCCCTGATCGTTTCCTGCTTTACTCTTTCATCATTTCCCAGGCTTCCTGTACTAACACTCATGTGCTCTAGCCTTACCTACCTATCAGTGGTTCCCGAAACCACAAGGCCATTGCCACGGCTGTGTTTGGACTTGGTAGTCGTTTTCCCAGAATGACCACCTCTACCTCCCAACCCTCTTCCCCTCTATCTGAAATACCCCCGCTTTTTGACAAGATACAGCTTGCAGCCCTCCCCATCTCAAGTTCTCAAGCCTTCCCACAATCCTTGCCCCTAAGTTGAGCACTTGAACCCGTGCCACTGCCCTGCCTTGTCAAACTGTCTCTCTCATCAAACTGCATGGTAGTTACTGGTCCCCATGGTTAGGCCAGCTGGACAGAGTGTGAACTCCTAACACGTGAGGGCTATGCTTGATTTATCTCCGCTTCTCCAGCACCACGCCCAATGCAAGGAAGAGGAACAACTGGAAAAACACCAAATAATTCCTGAAAGGTCTAGATACCATACAGAATAAATAATGTAAGTCTCCAATTAATATGGCAAACAAAACAGAGCAAAAGGAAAACCTAGGGGGGAAAATAGCAATTCTCCCTTTAGTGCATGCTTTTCTTTAAAAATAAAATTGCTCATTAGGGATATGTTTCCTTATATATGGGCTATGAATCAATTTGATTTACTCTGTCTCAGCTTCTTTAGCTAAGTGCCTCTTTATTGACACTGATTTCCTTAAGGGGAACCTAATGCTTAAGAGACCCTGACAGGGAGCCCTGGAGAAAAAATCTTCTACATATTCACTCATGGGTATTTTATGACCACATTTCAAACTCTCACATTCAGGCTCTTTCATGTGCCTGACAGTGAATAGACTTCACACTGAGCCCATTTATACCCCCAGAAGGAAGAAACAAGGGATAAAATTACTCTCCTAAGACCTGCTTTACAGGCCCCTCAAGGTCACCTTCATCTGGGCCCCAGCTGAGCTGTCCTCGCAGGGGACTTCTGCCAGCTTCAATGCTGATGGGTGGAAAGCGAATGCAGCGTGGGGTAGGGATCTTCCTGCCCCTCACCTTTCACTGGATTCACCAAAAGCAATTTATTGTACGCAAATGTACCCAAACCTGAATAAGGATTAAATTCAGATTCTGGGGTAGGGTTTGTTTCGGCCTTGTGTTTTTTTATTTGTTTGTTTGTTTTTGTCTTTTTTTGAGACAGTAGAAGATAAAAAGGAGGAAGAGGTGATAAACTATTTCTAAAGGCCATTTCGTCCAGCCCAAATTGACTCTGCTTACACTGATGTGAAAACTAAACAAACTGCAGATATCTTTGATCTGGATCCTGCGGCACAGTTTGTGCCGGGCAACTGTTGTTCGAGATTTTGTGATTCATTGATCAATGTCACCATGTCTGGTGGAAACTAAATTGCCCTCGATCCACCTGGACACGATTTCAGCTTTTCACTCCCCTGCCCTTCCCTATCCTTATAGTTACATGATAGGAAGGAAAACAACCACAGTGGATCTTCACTGTTGAAGGTTTTAACATTGGGTGTTGCCTTCCATCCCCCGTGTTTGGGGTTTTACCCTAACCGATGCTGGGATCCTTTAACCTGAGGTGATAGAAATCTACAAATATAGCCACAGTGCAATCTGTTGCAGCAGAAAGCAAAGAAGGAATCTTGGAACACCCCGCTCAGAAGTCAGGTTTGCTGTTTCCGTTTTATTTCATATTTTCAGACTCAATGCAGGCAGCCAAGGAGCTGCTATTCAAAATGTTTTGCTGACCTCACAAGAACCAATGTAAATAGACTTTCTACCCGATGACGCCAATGCTGAAGGCAGTGTCTATGTGTTTTTATACTTTATGAGATTTCTGTGTATATCGCTTCCAAGACCTTGTGTTGGTGAGCAGAGTTTTGCTTTGATGTAAACTGATAGCGATCTTTGCAGGCTACCGTTTCTCCTAGTTCCTCTCCACCAACTACAAACCTAAGAACAGAGTGAAAAGATAACACTGTACTGAACTCCCCTTTTCATTCCTACACTCCTTGATACTCTTTCCCCGGGGTCTATGTCTCAGAGTGGTTTTATGGGCAAAACCTTGCCCTTAAAGGTTCGGGCTATCCAATCAAGCAATCCCCAATGGATAACAACAACTAGCAAGTAACTCAACAGATATTTGTTAAGTACCTCTGAGGGGCAAGTTATCACTTTTCTAAGCATTCACTTCCTTTTATTTTTTTAATCTCAACATTCCTTTGAAGAAAGAAAGGACAGGATTTGAATCCACATTTTACCATCCAAGAAACTGCAATATAGAGGTTTTGTACTTTATCCACAAACAAGGAGCAAGTCAGTGAAAGGGCTGGAATAAAACACAAGTCTAATAACAAAGTCCAGTGTCCTTTCCCTCATCCTTCCCTAAGCTTATACCAAATTCCACTTTAGAACACATGGCGGTGGAGGGACAGTCTCTTCCCAGAGCTTCTCCACCTGGGGTCTATATGCCTGTGGATGAACAAAAGTAGAAGGGCCTGGGACTCCTGAAACTGTACTCAAAAGGTTAATTAAGGGTTTCCCTGGTGGCGCAGTGGTTGAGAGGCCGCCTGCCGATGCAGGGGGCGCGGGTTCGTGCCCAGGTCCAGGAGGATCCCGCGTGCCGCGGAGCGGCTGGGCCCGTGAGCCATGGCCGCTGAGCCTGCGCGTCCGGAGCCTGTGCTCCGCAACGGGAGAGGCCACAGCAGTGAGAGGCCCGCGTATCGCAAAAAAAGAAAAAAAGTTAATTAATATATGTGCATTTTTCTGAGAAAAGAGTCAATAATTCCAGAACGGTTAAGAATGATTTTAATCATATGCTATATATTATATATACTTGAAACAGCAAACCAATCACATATGAGAACTGACATTTCTCCTTCCCATCTCCTAAAAAGTACCTTGTCGCAATTATCCACATACAACAAGCTACCCCAAAAGTTAGTAGCTTAAAAGAACAATAGTCATTTCATTCTCTCACAAATCCACAATCTGGGCAGGGCTCAGCAGGCACAGCCCTTCTGCTCCGTGTAATGTCAGCCAGAGTGACTCCACGGGGACTGGGGGATCTGCTCCAAGGCGGCTCTCCACGTGGCTGGCTGCTGCTTCCTCTCCACGTGGGCCTGCGTGGGGGAGGCTTAGGGTCCACACAGCACGGCAACTGTCTCAATAAACCGAAAGTGAAAACTACCATCTCTTAGGCCTGCACTCAGAATCAGACACAGTGTCGTTCTGCTCCGTTCTACTGGTCGAGCCGTCACAAGAGGATTCAAGGAGAAGAGGCGTAGACCTCACTTCTTGCTGGGAAGAGCATCAAAGAATTGTGAGGCCATGATTTTAAACTGCCACATACCTCTAGGGTCACCTTTTCTCCTCCTGTGTTTTGCTCCATCACTATTCTCTCTCTTTTACAGACCTTTGCTGTGTGAGAAACCAAGCTCTGACATTTCTTTCTGGGGTGAGTCTGTAGCTAACTCAGCCTACTACTGCCAGCTGGCCTGCTCCTCTCGGGTCACACTGGGCTCCTTCTGAGCTGTAGGTGTTCAGACTTCCTCCCTTCACTGCAAGGGTCACTTGAGGTACTCTGCATAGCCTGCCCCTTTACAGAAATACTACACAATGGCTTTAGGGGGATAGTGGCTGTGGGTTCTGTCTGAAGACCGAGGGATAAAAGGTCCTCTGAGAGTCTTATATTAGATACAAGTGATGTCACAGGAGAAAAAGAGATTGACCTTTCCCCAGCATCACTCTGTGAACTGCTGGTTGGGTTGAAAGCATTCCCAATTCTGCCTGTTTCCAGGCACTAACCAACCATACTGCTCTTTGAAAAGCATGAGTTTTCAAATTTTCAAGGAAATGCCAACTGGTATTTAGATTATTTGCATCACTTTCCCCCGTTCTCTTCATTAATTCAAATGACTGATCCATAATATTGGTTATCGGCACTGAAAAATTCTCTAATATCTGCCTTGGGCTGCCTCAGGCAGGCCTTTGGAAATGGTCTGTTTTTGCTCTGCAGCAGAGGTGATGAAACAGGGCCACCTGCTGAGGAGAAAATGTCCCAACTCCAGGCCTGAGGAGGCTATAAGCCACTATTCAGATCAATCAGGCACCCCAGAAGTTTTAACTACATTCTCACCAACGCACTCTCTCCGATCCATCAGCACGTCAGGACCCCTCTTGTCCTTAGAGCCTTTGCAACCTCTTTGCTCTGGACTCTCTTGCCCCAGAAAGCCACGTGGCTTGTCTCCTCTTTCCTGACTTAAGTCTTCAGGCCTTCATTTGCATATCACTTCCTCCATGAACCTGCCCTTGGCAGCCCCATCTAAATTTTACACACCACTATACACACACCACTTCCCCTCACCCTCTCTCACTAGTTAGTATATGATGTGTTTTACTCAGTTATTTCCTGTCTCCCCTTCTGCAATGATAGCTTCGTGAAGGCAGGATTTTTTTATGTCCTGTTTATTGCTGGTCCTGGAATAGTACCTGGCGTCAGGTAAGTGTGCGAGACACATTTATTAATAAATAACTGAAGGGACCGGTGATCCAACCTGTAGCTGTCCTCACAAGGTGGTAACACAGGGTTCCTAGTTGCACTGCCTGCTTTGAAGGTAGAGAGCTACAGATCAGCATCTAACAGCCACCCCACCTGTGTTAGTTTCCTACTCCTGCTGTAACAGATCACCACACACTTAGCGGCACAAAGCTACAAAAGTTTATTATCTTACAGTTTTGTAGGTTGGAAGTCCAACATGGGTCTCAATGGGCTAAAATAAGGCATGGCATGTCTCTGCCCCTTTCGGGAGGTCTTAGGGGAAGATGTGTTTCTGTGCCTTCTCCAACTTCTAGAGGTCATCCCCATACCCAGGAAGGCATGTGGCCCCTTCCTCCATTTTCAAACCTGGCAATGTCACATGCCTCTAGCTATTCTTCCTTAGTCACGTCTCCCTCTGGCTCTCATTTTCCGCCTCCCTCTTTAAGGATTATGTTAACCCCACCGAGATAATCCAAAATAATCTCCCTATTTTAAGGTCATCTGATTAGCAACCTTAAATCCATCTGCAATCTTCATTTCCCTTTGTCCGGCAACCTAACGTATTCATAGATCCTGGAGATGAGGATATGGAACTCTTTGATGGCCATTCATTCTTCCCACCACATCATCCTCTAGAATGACCTAAGAAATGATAGGCCCTCTCCCATCACTTTGAGAGCTGTGATGTTTCTTATCCAGATACTGAGTTCTTACATTTGGTCCTTTCACAAATACTTATTGAGGTATAGTACAAACTTCCCCAGACTTAGAGGCAGAAGACATGCTCTGAAGACCCTTTCTGAAACTGACCAACTCAGTCACCATCACTGAGACTTCATTTTCTCAACAGAAAAATGGAAATAGCAAAACCTCCTAACAGGGCTATTATGAAGATTAAATATGGTAATGTTTATAAAAGCTCTATAAACGTCAAACTCCACACAGTGTAAGGAATCATTATTATGACAGAAATCTCTAGCACCAAGGATACCCTGAGTTTGTTCTGACGGTGGTTTTGATTGTTTTGTTCCTTGAAAGAAACGATATGAATTATCACTTGCACACTTTGGACAAATCGGAACTGAAATTAACAGTGCTACTCACAGTCCAAGTTCTGCATTACCTTTACCTGGTTTATGATAACAATACTGTACAGACAAACCAACTGCGAATACGAATTTGGTTTTTCCTATTTTAAGTTTCATGTATTTTTCTTCAAAAATAACTTTGGGGGCTTCTCTGGTGGTGCAGTGGTTGAGAGTCCGCCTGCCGATGCAGGGGACAAGGGTTCGTGCCCCAGTCTGGGAAGATCCCACATGCCGCGGAGCGGCTGGGCCCGTGAGCCATGGCCGCTGAGCCTGCACGTCCGGAGCCTGTGCTCCGCAACGGGAGAGGCCACAACAGTGAGAGGCCCGCGTACCGGAAAAATAAAAATAAAAATAAAAAACATTGGGAAGAAGATAATCCTCACCTTTATTTGATCCGGGAAGCAATCACTGTAGTTATTTGTATGATATATTTCCTTTTAGGCTCCTTAGGGGGAAAGAAGTGTGTCACATTCATTTTTGTAACTCTGGCGCACAAAGTTTGGCCTGGTAGAGGTACCCTTAAGTTAATGAATATTTCTTAACTTAATGAATAAGTTAATACATTAAGGATTAATTAGTTAGCTAATTAGAGATGCACATTAGGAACTTCTCTCTGCTGCTGTTCTACTGTTATAATTCCTTTCCATCTTCATTTTCCAGTTTCCTATTAATCCCACCTAGAGCTTCCCAACATCAAGGGGAAATGCCTTTGCCTGGCCTCTGGAAAGTCTCTAAAATTCCTTCTTTAAAGCAAGTTTTTTTGTTTGTTTGTTTGTTTGTTTTGCGGTACGCGGGCCTCTCACTGTTGTGGCCTCTCCCGTGGCGGAGCACAGGCTCCGGACGCGCAGGCTCAGTGGCCATGGCTCACGGGCCCAACCGCTCCGCGGCATGTGGGATCTTCCCGGATCGGCATCAGCAGGCAGACTCTCAACCACTGCGCCACCAGGGAAGCCCTAAAGCAAGTTCTTTAAATGGGGAGCACCAGCCTCCCACTTGTGCTTCCAACCACCACTCTCATGATCAACTATTTCTTCCTCAATTTCCCCTAAGAAGGATACTACAGGGAAGATTTCGAACTTCACATTCAAACAAAAGAATTGAAGATCTGCAACATATTTAACTGGGTACTTCCCCTAAGGTAGTTGTAATCATTGCTTTTACGGAGCCAGGTGAGGATTTCATAGAGGCTGATAAATGTTCTCAGGGACGAAGATCTGACTCTGAACCTCCTGGCCTCTGGTGGGCCTTGCCCAAAGGAGGGCTCGTATCTCAGGGGTCAGTGGATGACACATCATTAGATGTGTTCCCATAAATCAAGGGCTTATACAAATCCCAGAACCTGCTTTTGTGGGGCTCAAGCTACAACCAGTTTAAAACCTCGCACACACTGGAACAACTTCATAAAAAGACTGTGGAAGCTAGGCCCTTGATGATTCCACAGTGCCTGATTTGCCAAGAGTGGAGAAAGTCTTTTCCAAGCTGAGAGTCTTTGAGCATTGCAGATCTGTCCTCAATACTTAGGGGGATCAGTTCCATTAATTCTCCCCTTCAGCTGTAAGATTTAAAAAAAAAAAAAAGACCCTATGAATAGCCCACTGCAATTAGAAAGCACTGCTAATTGAATCAAGAAGTTAAAGGTGTAAGACACGTTTGTATTGAATTTCTCTTGAAATACTCTTAGATTTAGAAGATAAAGGGAAAGAGGACTTGACAGTGTGAATTTTTGCTGGCAACAGAAAATTCCAGTTCAACAATTAATTCCACAATAATTATTTTGCCAAACACAGCAAATATATCTGGATTCACCCACACCTAATACTGCAGGGGTAGCCTTTCAAACTATTTCCACTTTAGTCACTCACTAAACATTAGGATGGCCAGGGCAAGTAATAAACTCTTGCAGTACTGAATGGCTAGTCTATTTTTCTTTACCAATTTACCAGAGATTCTGGTGGCACAAAAATGTTTCACAGTAAAATACTGATTTAACTCTATTAGGGAACTAATTCAGATGTTTAAAAAGAGACTTCCTTAAATGTTTCCCTGAGAGGGTTATTATCTACAGATTTGCCTAAATTTTCTAAACTCACGTGTGTCTTCAACTAATATAACCTTTTATTTATTGCAGTTTTAAGAACTAAATTGAATAATCCACAAAAGGTAAGATGTTTCATCATTTAGATTTTTATTCTGTCATCTTTATGTCAATTCAAATCTGTTGTCCTCTAACTTTTCCTCAGAAACTCAAGTAACCACTAACCACAAATGAAGTAAATACTTCCAGTCACTAGTTACAAAATTACACATTCCTAACGTGTTTGTCTATTCACAAATGTTTAAGTTCTTTCTTTGGGGATGGAGCAGCAAGAAGGACATGACCTTGGCAGAGCCCATGAATCTCCATGAATATCCACCGATCTGGGGGATTCCACAACCTGCTTTGAGGCAAACGTTTTGTTGAAAGCAAAACCAAGGAAATCCTGCTGAGAAATATCAACTCTGTCACGTCTTTACCTTCAGGGTAGTTCCAAAACCCAGTGTTGTTTAAAGTTATACTAACGCTCCCCAAATGACCCATGAGAACCCAGACTTTTTAAAAATGGCTCAATCCCAAGACCTTTCCTACTGCTCCATTTCAATGTACTAATGCAGTAGGATTCTCCTAAACCAGATCCTGTTCAAGCAAAGAGGTGATGGTTATGATCACTACCTTAGTTATGTGAATAGCTGTACCCGCAGAAAGCTGACAGCCTCCATCTGCTGAATAACTTGTTGAAAACCAATCAACCCCAGAGAGACGATTATTCTAAGGTACTTTTAAAATGTAAGGTCTTTTTTAATTTCAGGAAACTTGACTTCTATTCAAGACGGTCCATTCCACAACAATGGTTCATAATTAGATCTATTTATTTTGACAGTCCATAGCTCCTGATAAAAGGCCATCTGCAACATTTTCAAATTGAAGATTTTTCCTACAAAGAACATTACTATTCACAACATGAAATATTGAGGCTTGAAAGGGAAGTGTAATCAAAGACCACAACATAAAATTCCATTATCACAGTGTCTGGTTTTGCCTCTGCATTCTCAATTTAAAGAGGAAGAACGAGAAGCAAATGTAATAAGTAGTGAGGTGTAAAGGATGGGGGAATGGAATTGCTGAGTTAGACTGCAAGCATCTCAAGAGCAAAGAGTGTGCCTTTTCTTTTTCTTCATGTCTACAAAATATAGTACATGATCCACACTGTGTCCTGTTAATATAAGTTATCAAGATTAAGAAGGAAAAAAAGCAAACAAATGAAACTCCTTTTCAGAACCCTCCCACCTTCTGCCTCAGCATCCCTCTAACCTACTTGGGTACCTCTTTCACAGGTTGTTTGAACCCCCTTCCCAATATCATGCTCCCCAGGCTTGCTCATCACCACCTCCAGGACCACCGTCTAGAGTTGTACAGGTAGTTTACTGCACAAAGCTCCCCAGCTGAAGGGGGCAAGTGAAAGCTGAAACCTAGTCCACAGTTACCGAGAGAATCAGCCACTAGTGTCCACCTGGGAAGGCCTCCTATTTGTGGACTGCATTGCAAATGATGGAGGTATCTCGCCATCGCTGAGGAAGCCACTCAACATATTGGCTAAATCAAGTCAGGGAAAGTGGTCAGAGTTGCAAGGACAGTAGTAAAAGTGGCTGCCACATTTATGGACCTGATACTATCTGGACACAGCAACCAATTTCCACGGTGGCCTAGTCAGTCCATTTCCATTCAGGCGGTGACTTTGGTTGCCACTTCCTGAGTGGCTGGTATTTTTGCCCTTTAGAGCAGGAGGAGTCCAGCTCAGAGAATTAATCCTTGTCTGAGTTCTCAACAGAATTATTATACCATAGATTAAGCTTCTGAAGGGCACCCTGAAAGCCTTCTCCACATTCAGAAACCCCCTCTACAATGCCCCTCGGGTTAAGTCAACCAAGCTGACCTTGAGGGGCTTCCCTGGTGGCGCAGTGGTTGAGAGTCTGCCTGCCAATACAGGGGAAACGCGTTCGAGCCCTGGTCCAGGAAGATCCCACATGCCGCGGAGCAACTAGGCCCGTGAGCCACAACTACTGAGCCTGCACGTCTGGAGGCTGTGGTCCACAACAAGAGAGGCTGTGACAGTGAGAGGCCCATGCACTGCGATGAAGAATGGCCCCCACTCGCCGCAACTAGAGAAAGCCCTCGCACAGAAACGAAGACCCAACACAGCCAAAAATTAATAAATAAATAAATTAAATTTCTAAAAAAAAAAGCTTCCCTTGAACACTTCCCACGAGGGGGCGTTTCTCCAAAAGCAACCCCTTTTCACTTTGAGAGAACCAGCTCCTCCTCTATTCTGTTATATCAGAAATTAGAAAATTTAGCTGCCATTTACCGAATGCATATTATGAGCTTTCCATATATGAATTTATTTAATCCCCACACCAACCCTGTGAGGGAGGAATTGTCCCTGCCTTTCTACAGGTGAATGAAGGAACTCGCCCAAGGCCACACTGCTGAACAAGGATTTGCACTCAGGCCTGGCCCCAGCACCCTGTCTGTAATCACTATGCTCTGCTTCTGAGTGTCTAGCCATCTATCTAGCTGCAAATTACAATAAGGTGTATATTTAAAATGGAAATTTTAGGTCCCTGAAATTCCATGATTTGATTGTTTACACTAATGAGGGAGCAAAAGGCTAAGTTTAAACGATATTTAAACCTCATTTAAATAACTACTTTTCATTTCCTTCCACCTGATCCATCCTAGGCCTATTTCACAGCTGTACACTCAGAAAGTAGGCTCACACCTCCATTTCTAGGGGTGGGGCTGTGAGATCTCAAGGGATGGGGGTGGGGAGTCAGTGTGACATTCCATCTGGGTATTGCTTACAGAAACTTCCAGAAAGCTATAAAGTAAAATAATTTTAAATGTTATCTCTTTATCTTTTCTTCTCCTACTTGAAATACAGAATTGTAGTAAATGCTTTAAAAGAAAAAAAAAAAAGATGTCAGCAAGAAGGAAAATGAAAGGCTCAAAGGAATGCCCTTGATAAAATGAGATGATGATGTGTAACCAAATTGTAGCCTCCCAGCATCTGAGCTCTTGCCTGTATTTGATGAATCTCCTACCACATAGGTCTTTGTGGGAAACAAAGCCACTTCCATTATGGCAGTCAAAGTAGCCAGATTCTTGCTTTTCCAGCCCCTCGGGTAACTATGGCAGAGATCATGAGCTAGCCATGAACAACGAGACACCCGGGGCATCAAATCATGGGCTCAGCGACTCAGCGAACAGGGAGCCTTCATTCTGGTAACTGAGGGGGCAGCAGTCAGCTGTCAGGCCAGCGGCATCAGCAGCTCCAAGCAGCGGCATCCATTGCCAACACCAGCAGTGGCCATGCAAGCCACCATGTCATGTTCAGCAGGGGCAGCAGCGATGGCTCACCAGGCTGGTTGTGTGGTGTAACTTTGACTGTGGACTTTGGCTTCTCGATGCCCACCCATATTCTAAGTCTGGTGCCCGACACTTCACAGTGACTCTACCAGATGCCTGATATCTTTTAGGAAATTCCTTTTATCCTTAAGCCAGCCAGAGTCAGTTTCAATGGCTTGCCTTGAAGATTCCTAAGGGATACGTTACGTACAAGGACAGATTTGTGCTAAATCAGAACAACGGCATCAAGCCACATTAGGAGCGGCCACTAAATCCATCTCAGCATGTGAGCCTTATCCTACCTTTGGACCTGGAAAATCACAAGGATGGCCAGGCTCGAATTTCTTTTTTCTTTTTTATTACATCATGCAGTGACCACCTCCTCAGAATCTCGCTCACTACACAAGAATGAAGAATGGGAAAGCAGAAATAGATGAGAATATGCTTCGAACGTCTTTTATTAGTTTCCCACTATACTTAAATGTAAATTCTTATCAAACCCCAAGTGTATTTAATAACATAGAAATTCCTTGTTGTAACATCTTTCTGTAAATACTAATTTATGGAACTAAAGGTGAGAGTTACGTGGTATTGGGGGTAGAGGAGTGAAGACTTGCTTAATGCGCAAATTTCTTCATTCCATTGCTCATCATAACAACTCAACACAGTACTTGGGACAAAGGCCTCCTAAGCTATTTTAAAATAGAAACAGTCTTTGTAAACAGGAAAACTACTATGGGGTACACAGGGCTTTAGTACACAAAAGCCATATTTTAAATAGAGGAAAATCATTTAACAAACGATTTTCTTGCTGTCAAGGAAAGCAAGGACATGATAAAACACAAATTTCGAAAGAGTGGTTCAGAGGAAGAGAATGCAAAAGGGTAAGGGCTTATATTCCATAAGTGAGCAGTGGATTCAGAGAGGGTTATTTCATTATCATGCTTTAAACTACATGACCCAAACTCTTGAATATATAACATAGTTTATAATGAAAAATCTAAAGACACAAAGGACAAATAATGACAAACTAAAAAAGACCATGCTTCAAGAATATCTTCCTTCAGCCTACTTAATTGTTGAAGCCCAGACTGTTGATAATACAGCCCCTGGAGCAAGCACACATTCCTTCCCATATCTTAAGATGAACGACAGAGCCTACATCTTCTCTCATGGCAATACAACTAGGCAGATAGAGGCCCTGTGCTGATACTCAGTTGCAGGTGAAGGTACCGCTCAGCATCGATCAAGGGCTCTCCATAGCATCTCCCTCCGCAGCCCTCATTCCAGGGATCCATATGTTAAACGTGAGCACTGGCTATTTCTTTGTCTTAACAGGCAATTCCCAGGAAACTCCAGCCCTGCAGAGACCCCTCCAGGTTGCCCAGCCTCCATGAATGTGCCACTTGTTACAGAACACTGAAAAGGTTCCCAGACCATGTTCACAAGTGTCTGCCTCAATCAGCAGATACATCTAGCTCGATAAACTGACACACTCTGCCCTCCTCCCGGCCACATCTTAATAAGAAACCCAGAGAACTGCCAACTTTTTTGTTAACCTTTCAAAACACTAGAAATGAATCTCAATAAAACCTAAACATGAGTTCCCAGAGTAGGGGGGAAAGCACAAAACTAATTCCTGATCAACCAAGTGTAAAAGAAAACAAAAGATCCAGCAAAAGAACTTACACTGGAACCCTGACAGCTGGAAA
The DNA here is from genome assembly GCF_003031525.2 of Neophocaena asiaeorientalis asiaeorientalis. Lineage (NCBI taxonomy): Eukaryota > Metazoa > Chordata > Mammalia > Artiodactyla > Phocoenidae > Neophocaena > Neophocaena asiaeorientalis. The sequence goes on along the minus strand of NW_020175221.1, from coordinate 2,975,759 downwards.
ATACAACTACAAAATGATTGCAAATGCTTAGTGGATACGGATGGGACCACTGGTGGTGACTGTTTCTTTGCACCAGAAATGCCTGGAAATAGCAATAATGTGAGAACAATAATTCCATCCAGGATGCCCGTAGGCAAAGAACACTGAACTGTAACAGCAAGTAATATCTGCAGAACATCCTGGAGGTTGTGTGCCATACTTGGAAGAAAAGTATGCATTTGACCATCCAGAGATCTTATGGTCAAATATCAGCTCTACAACTTTCCTCTGAGTCTCAGTTTCTTGCTAGTGTCATAAAGACAATAATCTCTACCACATGGAGCTACTATGTGGTTTACACGAGACAACGTATTGAAATGTCCACCGTGGGGCCTGGCACGTGCAAGGTACTCAATAACCATTGGCTCCACTCCTGTTCCCTGGAACACCTACAGCCACAAAGGGCTGCTTCATTCCTGATTGCTGCAGGCCAAGCCAGCCTCTCCAGACCTAGAGCTTCCAGGCAGTCCACGGTTGCACCCCCAAATTGACAGTCACACCTTGGAATGGCCTGCAGCAATTCTCCATAAAATACACAAGCTCTCACTGCATAAGGGTACCCAGGGTTGAAGATCACAGTTAGAACAGTAAACTGGCTTCACTCCAGTCCCACAGGGTTGGGGATCTTTTGTTGATGCTTCACATCTAGTAAAATTTCTATGTGATATTTATAAATCAGATTGAACTCAGATAAAGTTATAAAGCAGTCTTAAAACTGTCATTGTTAATTCCTCTTCACCTTCATGGTATGTCCCTTGTAACCTCATAATCAGGCACTGCATGACCATATTTGATAAACGCACCCTGTTCCCTGTCCTCGCAGAGCTATAATCCCTATAGTGTCACCCGTGAAGGCCCACCAACCCAGACTCTACCCCATGCCCACAAAAACTTACCAGCTTATTGTCCTGCTTATAGAATTACAAATCAAACCATTTACAGGAGACCTACTCTAATCCTCCATTTAATTAATAAGAAACCATGGTCCTGAAGCCTACCAGATGCTAGGTAACATCGGAGCCAGGTCTGGAGGCCAGACCCGCTGGCTCCCAGGCCAGAGCTTCTTAGATGGTAGGCTTGGCAGCTGGACCAGAACCAAGGCACACAACAGCTTAGTGTATTCCTGCTCTGAAGTAATAGTTGCTTTTAACAGGGACATTTAGTTAAATGGGATGAGTAATGCTTAAATTTCAAAACAGCTGCCAGGGCCGGTGGGTAGATATTTGGGGTTGAAAAAGAGGTTTTTGGCCTCCCTCAAATCATTCCACTTCGGTGACCACCTATAGTTCCAGGAAATGTTCTGCAGATGAAGGAAAATGTGGCCTCCATTTCCCATCCATCTATCTATTCGACAAACAGTTGCTGAATGTCTGATACATACATGGTATATTGCTATAGGGATTGCATGTACAAACACATACATTATGCACACGGTATCCTGCTATAGGGATTGAAAAGATGACTCCTCCAGCCCGCTTTACTCACACTCCGTGTGCCAAGTATTGCACTAAGCACTTTATTTGCCTTCTCTGACTCAATCCTCACAATAATCATATGAAATAGATGTTTGTATCCCCACGTTACAGATGGGGAAACCAAAGCATAGAAGTTAAGTGCCAAAGTCCCAAGGTTAGTAAGTATCAGGCTGGAACTCAAACCCAGCCTGCTCAACTCCAGAGCCTATGCCTTTGTCCCCTTCCTGGTGCCCTCTCTCCACAGGTGCATGGCTGACCTTGGTTGGGGGAGTATCAGGAAACTCATATAAGAAAAAGCATGTGAAGCAGTGAACACAGCACTTGGCAGATAGTAAATGCTTTATCTTTTCAAAGTTGGATGAGACAAACCATTTTATAAAACTTTTGTTTAGTTTGGAACCCAGTGACACTTCGGTTTGCAATGCCAATATTAATATACAAATGGCAGTGACGGGATCATTCTGTTAAAGTTGTCTGCAATTTTCCATGAATGTAAAAAAAAAAAAAAACCTAGAGATTTTCTGGTTCCTACAGTCTGACCAGCTATATTTTGTGTGCCAACACCCCCAGTCATTCAATGCTCTTTTGTCTCTCTCTATATTTATTTAGGTGGAGACAGGGCCACCTCATTCCTCATTTAAAGAGTCCACAGGGAGTGGGTGGTGCTCAGTAAAGCTGCACTGACTCTCTGAGAGCTGTGAGAATGGAGTGTTGAGTAACCATTATTTTGCTCAGAACAATGGGTTTGTTAACTTGAGCATAATTAAAATGAGAAGACTTCCCCAGGGGTTTCATCACCTCTGCCCAAGTGACAACCAAAACTCTCTGACTCTGATGCCAGGTCACTGAATGCAGTTTCAGAGGCACAGAGCTTCTAGAGCAACACTGTCCAATAGAAACTTCTGTGATGATGGAAATGTTCTTTCTGTGTGTACTCAGCCAAGTACACAGCCACTAGCCACACATGGCTCCTAATCACTTGGAATGGGGCTGTGTGGCTGTGGAACTGGAGTTTTCATTTTATTTCATTTTAATTAATGTGCATAGCCACATGTAGCTGATGGCTACTATAGGAGATAGCACAGTTCTACAGGAACTGATGGCAGGAAAGCTGGTTTATGGAGGACGGAGTGAGGGCTCAGTAACTTGATGTTTTAGTTTCTTGACAGATTCTTAACCCCCCAGAAGCATGACCACCAAGAGGGTCTGGGCCATGTTGGAAGGAAACCAGTTTGTCCGTGATGTCCTTCCTCTCTCTAATTCTGGGATTTCTTCAGGTAGGACCTGGACCACCATCAGGAACCAGAGAACAAGAGAAAGCAAAGGGACTCTGGAACCCCTAAGCCATCTTTTTACAGAGGAGGAAGCTGGAAGTCAAAGAGGAAGCCCTCTTCCCTAGGTCATATGATGGCAGAACAATAGAAGCCTCCTGATACACAGTCCATGCTCTTTCAGCTAACTTAGCTGACATCTCAGCTCTTATCCCTAATAAATTGCGGGCAGGTAAGTTTTCGGGGGTTGCAGGGGAACAATGAAAATGCATAAAGGATGCCAAGAGTAGGACATAGGGACTGGTATCCCCAGCAGAAGTGCCCATCCCATCAAAACTGGGCAACTGCCACTTACAGCCAACTGTTGCCATGTAAGAATATGTCATCCAATTGTCCAATTTTCCCAAGAGAAGCAAGGAGTAGAGTTTGCAACCTCTGGCTTAACCTGTCTTCTCCCCACCCTCATCTCTGAAACATCCTCACTAGTTAGTGATTTTTTTTTTTTTTTTTACTTATTTTATTTTTTTGGCTGCGTTGGGTCTTGGTTGCTACGCCCGGGCTTTCTCTAGTTGCGGCGAGCGGGGCCTACTCTTCGTTGCGGTGCATGGGCTTCTCATTACGGTGGCTTCTCTTGTTGTGGAGCATGGGCTCTAGAGCACAGGCTCAGTAGTTGTGGCGCACGGGCTTAGTTGCTCCGCGGCATGTGGGATCTTCCCGGCCCAGGGCTTGAATCCGTGTCCCCTGCATTGGCAGGTGGATTCTTAACCACTGCGCCACCAGGGAAGTCCAGTTAGTGATTATTATTCCCAACTTACAGGTCACAGATTATTGAGGTTAAGCATCTTGCTCAAGAAACAAGTAGTAGAATATGAGTTCAACAGCAAGTTAGGCTCCAAAGTCTACGCACTTCCCACCACATCTCACTCACAACACCAGCTCCACCCACTGAGGTTCCTTATTCTAACAGACGGGCTCGAAGTGGCTCTCCATGCAGTAGATCATATTGTACTTTTTACTTTCTTTCCTAAATCATAATTTCATTGTTAACAAATGATGAAAATTCCATTACCATAGCTGAGAAAAATAATAAATCTATTCCTTGCTGAATCAAAATAACAACAAAATAAAATTTAATATCTGTGCCAAAATAACAGGTAAGCATCCCCCATTGAAATTTACCCCATTCCTGCCACCCATCGACAGTGGGTCAGAAGTGTCTATGTAGCCTCCTTTTAAAATTACCGTGTCTAAACATCTCACGCACAGGACTCTTATACGGAAAATTAATTTTTAAACTAAAAGGAAAAAGAAGAGGGACTGGAGACAAAGAAGGTGCTATCCCACACGCCTTCAATTGTTTTCTCTATCTAAAGCCAAAACTCTGGATGTGCTATTTATATCAGGCATAACTCTTCTCTCTTTGAGATGGCACACCTACAGTGATTGATGGGTAAAGTCTAGAGTTTCTAATACTGTCTACCCTGATGGCAAATTGATATATAGTTCCCAGCAAGTTCCATTTGAGCTCATGATTTTCCCGTAAATGTGCCCCAGCACAGCTGCCACATTCCTAAAGTCTGGGCAAAATTTATGATGGTGCTTCACTATTCGATTATTGTGTAGGAGCTTAGTGTAAAACTCCCAAAATAGTGATAACGCGATTGCAGTTCTTTACTTCATTGCTGGTTGCTTAGAACTCTCGGCTTTATATCAGCAGACTGTTTGATGAAGATTAATTTCATTTTCTCTCTATCCACTGTGTTAATAAAAATAAGCATTGTTGAGAAAATAGGACCAAGTGGCACAATTGGCTAATACCCATTCCTTCTATCTCTTGTAAATTATGTTGAAATGAATGGCAGTAAAAGTGAGTTCAGAGATTTCAATCTGCTTCCCGGTGGCTGGTTAAAAAAGTACTCTAAACTTAGCCTGCTTAGCCCTTCTCACTCTAAGAACCCAGATCCGTGGGCTAAATGAGATGCCAACTGGAACTGGACATAAGGGGGATAAGGAATGAAAAAGGCCAGGGGCAGAGATGTGATGCAAAGAGAGGAGGCCAAGCAGTGTGGGTTGGAGTGGACAAGGAGAGGAAGCATTTGGGAAGGTTCTGACAAGCAGCTGCTTGGTGGCAAGGGGCTCATATAACACATACGAGTACCTCTACCTGTTTTATCACATCCATCAAAGATCTCAAGCGACTGTCATCCAGCTCTCAGCCCTTGAGCGCATTAGAGTTGAGGAAGGAAACTTTTCTCCCGGAAGATCCTGAAAGAGCTCTAACTTAGCCCAAGAAGCCATTAAAGGTCAGAGCACGTGCACAGTGAATGTAACCTGGATCCAGAGCACTTTCATAGGCCCGTCTCCTGATCCCAAGTACAAAATCCTGACCCGCCCCTCCATTTCGTTCTTTTATTCTTGTAGTAACTTAAAATGTAGTTCCAAAATTCTTAGATACTCTTCCCATCAAGAAGTGAGCTGGGGCTTCCCTGGTGGCGCAGTGTTTGAGAGTCCGCCTGCCGATGCAGGGGACGCGGGTTCGTGCCCCGGTCCGGGAGGATCCCACATGCCACGGAGCGGCTGGGCCCATGAGCCATGGCCGCTGAGCCTGCGCGTCCGGAGCCTGTGCTCCACAACGGGAGAGGCCACAACAGTGAGAGGCCCACGTACCGCAAAAAAAAAAAAAAAAGTGAGCTGTATGCCCCCTTCCCTTGAATCTGGGTGGGCTTTGTGACTGCGTGACCCAGAGAGGACAGGAAAGTGAGGCGGCGTGGTCTCCGCTGTTGGTCATGACAGGCAATGTGCTTCTGCCTCCGCCGTGGGAACACGTGTGAATGAGGCCCTGGGCTCCAGGGACAGCGTCTGACAACCCCGCCACCACCAGGCTGTGAGAAAGCCAAGCCACACAGAGAGGTCCCAGGGGGCCATTCTGGTCACCAGGCATACGAGCGAAAAGTCTCCCAGGCCCAGCGCTGAGTCTTCCCGGCCCTTCAAGTCTTCATGGCCTGAGCAGAGCCAACCCAGCCCCGCTGTGCCCTGACTTCTGGCCCTTAGCCTCCTGATGAGTGTAAGAAAATGGTTGTTTTCAGCAGCTCAGTTTTGAGGTAATTTGTCACACAGGAGTCATCTCTGGAACAATCCTTCTGCTCCATTCCCAGATCTTTCTCTGTGGGGGCTTACATCTTTAAATCCTTAACTGAGTCATTTCTATTTGTTTGTACCCAAAAGTTCTTTGTTCAAGTGAAAATTTCTGCCTAAGAAATTGGTGGCTAACATGGAACTCCCCTGGTGGCGCAGTGGATAAGACTCCACGCTCCCAATGCAGGGGGCCCGGGTTTGATCCCTGGTCAGGGAACTGGATTCCACATGCATGTCATAACTAAGAGTTTGCATGCCACAGCTAAGGAGCCCACGTGCCGCAACTAAGGAGCTGGCGAGCCACAACTAAGGAAGGAACCCGTGAGCCGCAACTAAGGAGCCCGCCTGCCACAACTAAGACCTGGTGCAATCAAATAAATAAATAAACATTTTAAAAACACAAAAAAGAAATCAATGACTGACAGAAGCTCTAGGGCTCCTTACCTCACAATTTGACAATCACCCTTCAGCCAGAAAATAGACACATGGCTTTCCTTCAATCAATCAAATAATTTCTGGTATACTGCCTTCTCTTGAAAGCCTTCCCAGCTTAATCACGCAGAAGTTGATGGCCTGTAATTTCCTCCCTCACCCATCTCCCAGCACCACCACACATAACCACCGGCATGCATGTATTGAACAACTAAACATCATTAAAGATGTAAAAGAAATATGTCATGATATCCCCCTTCAAAGGACTTCTAATCTTGTTTGGAAGGCAGTGCTAGCCACCCTGCCCCCACCACCAGCCTTATAAAACAAAATAATAAAGATAGAGGGACCCACTGTCACAATCACATTATACATAATAAGAATATAGAAAATCCTATTTCTGTGCTTACAAGGCACGCTTCTTCCATGCACATCCGTGTCACCGATGTTAACAATAAGAATGATTCCTTTTGTCCGAAACAAGTTACTATTCAATCACCTATTCGCACATTCAATAACCATTTACTGCTCTCTTTGTATGTGCCAGGACTTCTGCTAAGCTCTGGGTATAACCCAAGGAGTAAGACAGACACAGTCCATGTCTTTTCGAAGCTTACATTCTAGTGAGGAAGACAGGTAACAAATGTGTAAACATTTTAAAAGTATGACTTACACAGGAAAAGAAAGAAGGAGGACGATGCAATGGACACTAAGTAGAAGTAGGATGGCCACTTTGCTGAGTGTGGCCAGAGAAGACCCAGGAAAATAAGCGAATGGGTGGCATTTGAGGTAGATCCTAAAGATAAGAAGATGCTGGAAAAATCTACTGAAACAGGGTTTTGGGTGAGGGAACAGCACTTACAAAAGCCCCAAGGCAAAAAAAAATCACGGCATGTTCCAAGAAGAGAAAGGCCTATGTGTCCAGAGAGATGGAGGAGAAAGAAGGAGTTAAAAGCCGTGAGAGGGGGAGCTTGTATGTGTCATGATGCCAAGCATGTGGTCTCTGAAACTATAAGCCATCCAAGGGTAAAAGCAGTCTAAATAGCAACTACAGTGTGCTAATAGTTACGTAATCATCATTGTCATCAGAGTAAAGTTTATATTGATTACGTGCTTACTCTGGATTGATATTTTGGAAAACATTGCTGTGCTCTTTCCTTGCCTTTCAAGTAAAAAATGTCCTTAGGACAGAAAGGAGAATCTGGTACTCAAAATAGGCCTTATGCAAGGCTTACTAATATATTGTCTTGAGAAAGAATTTTTAAACACCTGTATCACCTTTCACATATCAGAAGGACTTGAAGAATTCTCCCACAGTGAAGTAAAGATGTGACATAGAAGAGTGTGGAGAAACCTCACCCTCATCCTCATCCCAGGGGCTGTGAGAGGAGGAGAAGCAGGGGAAAGAGCAACGTGGCTGGAGTGTGTCTTAAGGAGTGTTACATAGATCTGGGAAAGCCAGAGGAATGAGGGTTCTAACCCTGTTCCTGAACAGGGCTATAGAAAGACATGACCTCTCAGGTTGCCCCATTCCAAAGTCCATGTGGAGGCAGTTAGGCAGAGAGACAGCTTGGAGTGTAGCTTTTCTGAGCACCTCTTGGTTTTCTGTGGGAACCACTGTGGTAGGGCTGGGATCCAGGGGTTCACAGCTCCCTAAGGGGGGAGATTAGAAAGTAGCTGAGCTTAGAGCCAGTATGCCAGCCTGGAGAGGAAAGAGATGGTGCCCTAGCAAAGGCTGGGTGTGGAGAGTCCATTCAGGGGCATCCAGCCTCTGTTCCTGAAGGGGGACAGGGATTCAGAGGACCTGTGATACCACTGAAAATGAGATGATACCCAGCAATCCAGGGAGACTGCCAGACCCTAATCAATCCCAAAGACACCAGAGCCCTTGTTACACCAGCTCAGATCTCAGCCAAGAACGCCAGTGGACCACGCAGCAAGTGGGGGGATGAGTGGTCAATGAACCCCAGGCCTAGGGCTGTGGACTCCTCCCTCCCACCAAGACTGCCTCAGCCCCTCCCCTCTCCCACATACTTGCATCTCATCTTGGAGAGGAGCCCAGAAAAGCCTGGAACACTGAGAGATCTGAAAGTCTAAGCACTTTTTCCTAGACATAGAGCTTTATCTAAAATCAATACAGCAGACCACGATTTAAAACAATTTGGACATTCAATTAATCTTCCTTCTAATCAGCAAGAGTTTGTTGAGGAGAAAGATCACATTAGTGAAAATCAAAATTAAGGAGCTACATGTTCTCTGCCCATCCAGATGTGGTGGGAGAGAAATCTGTGACTCATTACAAGTGCTTTACACATATCATCTCATGCAATCCTCAGAACAACAATAAGAAGCCATCGCTCTGAATTTCTTCCCCATCCTACAAGGAGGAAAGTGTCATGTTCAACAAACTGATGAAGCTGACGCAACCCCTGAGTGTCAGAGCCACCAAAGGTTTGAGTGCTTGACCAATGCAGGGTTTGCCTCATCACTCTTGGTCCAGAATTCCTGTTAATGTGATGGCAGTGAGCATCACAAGTGTATATTTAATTTAAAATCACAAGGCACTTACCACGGGGAAGGCACTGTTCTTACTGCTTTGCAAATATGAACTCTTTTAATCTTCTCGCCAATCACATGAAGTAGTTAGCGTTATCACTCCCATTTTACATATAACACTGAGCTCAGAAAGTGGAATAATTTGCCTCAGGTCAATTTTGCAGCTAATAAATGGAGGAATTGATACTTGAACCCAGACCACAGAGAATGAGAAATGAGCTATTAACTGCTGCACTGGACAAAGAATCAAAAAACTTTTCAAATTCTAACTTTTTCAAGTTACAGTGATTCTAAGTTGTAATAAAACTTACAATGGTTTAATCTTCATGGCTAATAAAAAGTTATATATTATCTAGGGATGCAAGGATTTTTCAATATCCACAATCAATGTAATATACCACAATAACAAACTGAAGAATAAAAACCATTTGATCATCTTAATAGATGCAGAAAAAGCTTCTGATAAAATTTAACATCCATTTATGATAAAAACTCTCCAGAAAGTAGGCATAGAGGGAACATACATCAACATAATAAAGGCCATATATGACAAACCCACAGCTAACATCATACTCAATGGTGAAAAGCTGAAAGCATTTCCTCTAAGTTCAGGAATAAGACAAGGATATCCACTCTCACTACTTTTATTCAACATAGTTTTGGAAGTCCTAGTCATAGCAGTCAGACAAGAAAAGGCAATAAAAGAAATCCAAATTGGAAAGGAAAAAGTAAAACTGTCACTATTTGCAGATGACATAATACTATACATAGAAAATCCTAAAGATGCCACCAGAAAACTACTAGAGCTCATCAGTGAATTTGGTAAAGGTGCAAGATACAAAATTAATATACAGTAATCTGTTGCATTTCTACACACTATCAATGAACTATCAGTGAACTATCAGCAAGAGAAATTAAGGAAACAATCCCATTTACCATCACCTACCTAAGGAGGCAGAATACCTGTGCTCCAAAAACTATAAGACACAGATGAGAGAAATTGAAGATGACTCAAACAAATGGAAACAAATGGATATACCATGTTCTTGGACTGGAAGAATCAATAATGTTAAAATGACCATACTAGCCAAGGCAATCTACACATTCAATGTAATCCCTATCAAAATACCAATGGAATTTTTCACAGAACTAGGACAATTTTTTTTAATTTGTATAGAAACAAAAAGACCCTGAATAGCCAGAACCATCTTGAGAAAGAAGAACAGAGCTGAAGAAATCATGCTCCCTGATTTCAGACTATACTACAAAGCTACAGTCATCAAAACAGCATGGTATTTGCACAAAAAGAGAAATATAGATCTATGGAGCAGGATAGAAAGCCCAGAAATAAACCCATGAACTTATGGTCAACTAATCTAAAACAAAGGAGCCAAAAATAAACAATGGAGAAAAGACAGTCTCTTCAGTAAGTGGTGCTGGGAAAACTGCACAGCTATATGTAAAGGAATGAAATTAGAACACTCTTGAATAACATATACAAAAATAAACTCAAAATGGATTAAAGACCTAAATGTGAAAGAAAAAAAAGAAATAAAAGATCTAAATGTGAGACCGGATACTATAAAACTCCTACAGGAAAACATCAGCAGAACACTAACATAAATCTCAGCAATATCTTTTTGGATCCATCTCCTAAAGTAAAGGAAATAAAAGCAAAAATAAACAAGTGGGACCTAATAAAACTTAAAAGCTTTTGCACAGCAAAGGAAACCATCAACAAAATGAAAAGACACCCTATGGAATGGGAGAAAATATTTGCAAATAATATGACTGATAAGGGATTAATATCCAACATATATAAACAGCTTATATGACTCAACATAAAAAAAAAAAGAAAACCAAACAACCCAATTTAAAAATGGCCAGAAGACCTGAATAGACATTTTTCCAAAGAGGAAATGCAGATGGCCAATAGACATATGAAAAGATGCTCAATGCTGCTAATCATCAGGGAAATGCAAATCAAAACCACAGTAAGATATCATCTCATTAGAGATGGCTATCATCAAAAAGTCTGGGGCTTCCCTGGTGGCGCAGTGGTTGGGAGTCCGCCTGCCGATGCAGGGGACACAGGTTCGTGCCCCGCTCCGGGAGGATCCCACATGCTGTGGAGCGGCTGGGCCCGTGGGCCATGGCCGCTGAGCCTGCGCGTCCGGAGCCTGTGCTCCGCAGCGGGAGAGGCCACAGCGGTGAGAGGCCCGCGTACTGCAAAAAAAAAAAAAAAGTCTGAAAATTACAAATGTTGGTGAGGATGTGAAGAAAAGGGAGCCCTCCTCCACTGTTGCTGGGAATGTAGGTTGGTGTAGCCACTGTGGAAAACGGTATGAAGTTTTCTCAAAAAAACTAAAAATAGAACTACCATATAACCCAGCAATTCTACTCCTGGGTATGTATCTGAAAATAACAAAAACCCTAATTTTAAAAGATACATGCACCCCAATGTTCATAGCGACATTCTTTACAATTGCCAAGATATGGAAGCAACCTAAGTGTCCATCAACAGATGAATGGATAAAGAAGATGGGGTGTATTTATACAATAGAATACTACCCATTTATAAAAAAGAAAGAAATTTTGCCATTTTCAGTAACCTGAATGGACTTGGAGGGCATTATGCTAAACGAAATAAATCAGACTAAGGAAAACAAATACTACATGATATCACTTATATCTTGATTCTAAAAAATACAACAAACTAGTGAATATAACAAAAAAAGAAATAGACTCACACATATAGAGAACAAACTAGTGGTTACCAGGTTGTGGGGTGGTGGAATATAGGGTTGGAGAAATGGGAGGTACAAACTATTGGGTGTAAGATAGGCTCAAGGATGTACTGTACAACACGGGGAATATAGCAAATATTTTGTAGTAACTGTAAATGGAAAGTAACCTTTAAAATTGTATAAAAAATAAAAATAAATAAAATATAATTTCAGAAGTGTTCATTTTCCATTCACTGTGAAAAATCTATCTGAAGATAGTTACAACTGTAAGTAAGTTATGGCGTTTAAAGGAAAAATGGACTAAAAGACTAGCTTAAGTAGAAAGAAAGTTCTTTAAGGACTAGAGCTATCCTGGACTCTCAAGTACACTATTACCAGAGCTGTAGGGATAAGAGAAGAAAGTCAAATCACAAGAGCAAGAACCACATAAGTGTTAGCTAATTTCATTATCATCAACATTAGCATCATTACTGCAGTTATAATATAAAACCAAGACATCACAACATAGGAAAGTGATAGTTATGTAAAGGGAATTTTCTCAATGGAGTCATTCATTTCATACCAAAAGCAAGGAATTTCAAATTTAAACATATTTCTGAACATCTTAGTCCAGTCCAAACCATTTAGTTCTGAAAGAGTAAAATGATGGAGGTTGCTGGATGCGTGTAACACTGTCCGTGTTCACTGTGTGCCTAAAGACTCCACAAGGCAAATCACGTTATTAGAAATAACTCGCTGACTTAATGAAACAGTAACTATTAGACTAACTATTTCTTTTTAGCTGAGTATTTTTATTTCAGTGGAGGAGATGCGATAAACGCTGGCTGGCTCGCTTTTGTTTCTTTTGTCTTCCTTGAGGTCTTCACCATGCCTGGCTAGATCCACCTGCACAATAAGTAAGATGTCAATACGTCTGCAATTAGGTATGTCTTTCAATAACACTGGGAAGGTGGTATCTCTGTTATTTCCACCTTACGAGTAGAGCAATGAGGACACGAAGAAGTGAGGGAGAAATGCAGCCATAGAAGGCTCACCGCAATCAATTCTGTTGCTCCCGATTACCCCAAAATGCATCTCTTTTATAAATAGACCTATTTGTACACCACACAAAAGTGTAGTCCAGAAGAAATGGAAAATCAGTCAACACCTTTTTTTTTAATTTTTTGATTTAAATTTTTTTTTTTATACAGCAGGCTCTTATTAGTCATCAATTTTACACACATCAGTGAATACATGTAAATCCCAATTGCCCAATTCATCACAGCACCAGCCCCCCCCCAACCAACCACCCCGTCCCGCGGCTTTCCCTGCTTTGTGTCCATACGTTTGTTCTCTACATCTGTGTCTCAATTTCTGCCCTGCAAACTGGTTCATCTGTACCATTATTCTAGGTTCCACGTTTATGCGTTAATATACGATACTTGTTTTTCTCTTTCTGACACACTTCACTCTGTATGACAGTCTCTAGATCTATCCACGTCTCAACAAATGACCCAATTTCGTTCCTTTTTATGACTGAGTAATATTCCATTGTATATATGTACCAAAACTTCTTTATCCACTCGCCTGTCGATGGGCATTAGGTTGCTTCCATGACCTGGCTATTGTAAATAGTGCTGCAATGAACATTGGGGTGCACGTGTCTTTTTGAATTATGGTTTTCTCTGGGTATATGCCCAGTAGTGGGATTGATGGATCATATGGTAATTCTATTTGTAGTTTTTTAAGGCACCTCCATACTGTTCTCCATAGTGGCTGTATCAATTTACATTCCCACCAACAGTGCAAGAGGGTGCCCTCTTCTCCACACCCTCTCCAGCATTTGTTGTTTGTAGATTTTCTGATGATGCCCATTCTAACTGGTGTGAGGTGATACCTCATTGTACATTTGATTTGCATTTCACTAATAATTAATGATGATGAGCAGCTTTTCATGTGCTTCCTGGCCATCTGTATGTCTTCTTTGGAGAAATGTCTATTTAGGTCTTCTGCCCATTTTTGGATTGGGTTGTTTGTTTTTTTAATATTGAGCTTCAGGAGCTGTTTATATATTTTGGAGAATATTCCTTTGTCCATTGATTCATTTGAAAATATTTTCTCCCATTCTGAGGGTTGTCTTTTTGTCTTGGTTTCCTTTGCTGTGCAAAAGCTTTGAAGTTTCATTAGGTCCCATCTGTTTATTTTCGTATTTATTTCCATTACTCTAGGAGGTGGATCAAAAAAGATCTTGCTGTGATTTATGTCAAAGAGTCTTCTGTCTATGTTTTCCTCTAAGAGTTTTATAGTGTCCAGTCTTACATTTAGGTCTCTAATTCATTTTGAGTTTATTTTTGTGTATGGTGTTAGGGAGTGTTCTAATTTCATTCTTTTACATGTAGCTGTCCAGTTTTCCCAGCACCACTTATTGAAGAGACTGTCTTTTCTCCATTGTATATCCTTGCCTCCTTTGTCATAGATTAGTTGGCCGTAGGTGTGTCGCTTTATCTCTAGGCTTTCTATCTTGTTCCATTCATCTATATTTCTGTTTTTTGTGCCAGTACCATATTGTCTTGATTACTGTAGCTTTGTAGTATAGTCTGAAGTCAGGAAGTCTGATTCCTGCAGCTCCGTTTTCTTCCCTCAAGACTGCTTTGGCTATTCGGGGTCATTTCTAGTTCCATACAAATTTAAAGATTTTTTTGTTCTAGTTCCATAAAAAATGCCATTGGTAACTTGATAGGGAGTGCACTGAATCTGTAGATTGCTTTGGGTAGTATAGTCATTTTCACAATATTGATTCTTCCAATTCAAGAACATGGTATATCTCTCCACCTGTTGGTATCATCTTTAATTTCTTTCATCAGTGTCTTATAGTTTTCTGCATACAGGTCCTTTGTCTCCCTAAGTAGGTTTATTCTTAGGCATTTTATTCTTTTTGTTGTAATGGTAAATGGGAGTGTTTCCTTAATTTCTCTTTCAGATATTTCATCATTAGTGTATAGGAATGCAAGAGATTTCTGTGCATTAATTTTGTATCCTGCAATTTTACCAAATTCATTGATGAGCTCTAGTAGTTTTCTGATGGCATCTTTAGGATTCTCTATGTATAGTATCATATCATCTGCAAACAGTGAGAGTTTTCCTTCTTCTTTTCCAATTTGTATTCCTTTTATTTCGTTTTCTTCTCTGATTGCCGTGGCTAGGACTTCCAAAACTATGTTGAATAATAGTGGCGAGAGTGGACATCCTTGTCTTGTTCCTGATCTTAGAGGAAATGCTTTCAGTTTTTCACCATTGAGAATGATGTTTGCTGTGGGTTTGTCATGTATGGCCTTTATTTTGTTGAGGTAGGTTCTCTCTATGCCCACTTTCTGGAAAGTTTTGATCATAAATGGGTGCTGAATTTTGTCAAAAGTTTTTCTGTGTCTATTGAGATGATCATATGGTTTTTATTCTTCAATTTGTTAATATGGTGTATCACATTGATTGATTTGTATATGTTGAAGAATCCTTGCATCCCTGGGATAAATCCCACTTGATCATGGTGTATGATCCTTTTAATGTGCTGTTGGACTCTGTTTGCTAGTATTTTGTTGAGGATTTTTGCATCTATATTCATGAGTGATATTGGTCTGTAATTTTCTTTTTTTGTAGTATCTTTGTCTGGTTTTGGTATCAGGGTGATGGTGGCCTCATAGAATGAGTTTGGGAGTGTTCCCTCCTCTGCAATTTTTTGGAAGAGTTTGAGAAGGGTGGGTGTCAGCTCTTCTCTAAATGTTTGATAGAATTCACCTGTGAAGCCATCTGGTCCTGGACTTTTGTTTGTTAGAAGAATTTTAACCACATTTTCAATTTCATTACTTGTGATTGGTCTGTTCATATTTTCTCTTTCTTCCTGGTTCAGTCTTGGAAGGTTATACCTTTGTAAGAATTTGTCCATTTCTTCCAGGCTGTTCAATATATTGGCACAGAGTTGCTTGTAGTACTCAGGATGCTTTGCATTTCTGTGTTGTCTGTTGTAATTTCTCCTCTTTCTTTTCTAATTTTATTGATTTGAGTCCCCTCCCTCTTTTTCTTGATGAATCTGGCTAATGGTCTATCAATTTTGTTTATCTTCTCAAAGAAACATGTTTTAGTTTTATTGATCTTTGCTGTTGTTTTCTTTGTTTCTATTGCATTTATTTCTGCTCTGATCTTTATGATTTCTTTCCTTCTGCTAACTTTGGGTTTTCTTTGTTCTTCTTTCTCTAGTTCCTTCAGGTGTAAAGTTAGATTGTTTACTTGAGATTTTTCTTTTTTCTTGAGGTAGGCTTGTATAGCTATAAACTTCCCTCTTAGAACTGCTTTTTCTGCATCCCATAGGTTTTGTATCATCGTGTTTTCATTGTCATTTGTCTGTAGGTATTTTTTGATTTCCTCTTTGATTTCTTCAGTGATCTCTTGGTTATTTAGTAATGTATTTAGCCTCCATGTGTTTGTGTTTTTTATGTTGTTTTCCCTGTAATTGATTTCTAATCTCATAGTGTTGTGATCAGAAAAGATGCTTGATATGATGTCAATTTTCTTACATTTACTGAGGCTTGATTTGTGACCCAAGATGTGATCTATCCTGGAGAATTTTCCATGCACCCTTGAGAAGAAAGTGTAATCTGCTGTTTTTGAATGGAATGTCCTATAAATATCAATTAAATCTACCTGGTCTATTGTGTCATTTAACCCCCACTATTATTGGTTTTTGTCGACTTCCTCTTTCATAGCTGTTAGCAGTTGCCTTATATATTGAGGTGCTCCTATGTTGGTTGCATATATATTTATAATTGTTATATCTTTTTCTTGGATTGATCCCCTGATCGCTGTGTAATGCCCTTCCTTGTCTTTTGTAACATTCTTTATTTTAAAGTCTATTTTATCTGATATGAGTACTGCTACTACAGCTTTCTTTTGATTTCTATTTGCATGAAATATCTTTTTCCATCCCTTCACTCTCAGTCTGAATGTGTCCCTAGGTCTAAAGCGGGTCTCTTGTAGACAGGATATATATGGTTCTTGGTTTTGTATCCATTTGCCAAGAGTGTCTCTTTTGGTTGGAGAATTTAATCCATTCACGTTTATCGATATGTATGTTCCTATGACCATTTTCTTAATTGTTTTGGGTTTGTTTTTGTAGGTCCTTTTCTTCTCTTGTGTTTCCCACTTAGAGAAATTCCTTTAGCATTTGTTGTAGAGCTGGTTTGGTGGTGAATTCTCTTAGCTTTTGCTTTTCTGTAAAGCTTTTGATTTCTCCATTGAATCTGAATGAGATCCTTGCCAGGTAGAGTAATCTTGGTTGTAGGTTCTTCCCTTTCATCATTTTAAGTATATCATGCCACTCCCTTCTGGCTTGTAGAGTTTGTGCTGAGAAATCAGCTGTTAACCTTATGGGAGTTCCCTTGTATGTTATTTGTCGTTTTTCCCTTCCTGTTTTCAATAATTTTTATTTGTCTTTAGTTTTTGCCAATTTGATTACTATTACTTGGCGTGTTTCTCCTTGGGTTTATCCTGTATGCGACTCGCTGCGCTTTCTGGACTTGGGTGGCTATTTCCTTTCCCATGTTAGGGAAGTTTTTGACTATAATCTCTTCAAATATTTTCTTGGGTCCTTTCTCTCTCTCTTCTCCTCTGGGACCCCTATAATGTGAATGTTGTTGCGTTTAATGTTATCCCAGAGGTCTCTTAGGCTGTCTTCATTTCTTTTCATTCTTTTTTCTTTGTTCTGTCCCACAGCAGTGAATTCTACCATTCTGTCTTCCAGGTCACTTATCCGTTTTTCTGCCTCAGTTGTTCTGCTCTTGATTCCTTCTAGTGTAGTTTTCATTTCAGTTATTGTATTGTTCATCTCTGTTTGTTTGTTCTTTAATTCTTCTAGGTCTTTCTTAAACATTTCTTGCATCTTCTCGATCTTTGCCTCCATTCTTATTCCGAGGTCCTGGATCATCTTCACTATCATTATTCTGAATTCTTTTTCTGGAAGGTTGCATATCTCTACTTCATTTAGTTGTTTTACTGGGGTTTTATCTTGTTCCTTCATCTGGTACATAGCCCTCTGCCTTTTCATCTTGTCTATCTTTCTGTGAATGTGGTTTTTGTTCCACAGGCTGCAGGATTGTAGTTCTTCTTGTTTCTGCTGTCTGCCCTCTCAGTCAGCACCTTTCTGGAGAGCCTTACTGCATCTGGCTACATTTGGGTGGTCTCAAATATTTTCATGTTGTGCCTGTGTTTCACCTCATCTCATTTTTGGTTTTTTTCTGCA
Organism: Neophocaena asiaeorientalis asiaeorientalis; assembly: GCF_003031525.2. Classification (NCBI taxonomy): domain Eukaryota; kingdom Metazoa; phylum Chordata; class Mammalia; order Artiodactyla; family Phocoenidae; genus Neophocaena; species Neophocaena asiaeorientalis. Next base: position 2,957,836 of record NW_020175221.1, on the reverse strand, counting down.
TTTCTGGATCACGATCTAGGATGATGAGTGATCTGTATTATTTTCAGGAAGACAGAAATGTTTCCCAAATCATCCTGACTATTTCATGCCCAGTTCAAACCCTACATGTTTTATATACCGTCATAGGTACTTTTAGCAAAAGAAGTCTGTCACCCACTATTCTGTTACTGGTCTTAGCAAAGTACAATAGCCATTATATCTCCAGTGATGAGTGTGAGGTACTCCAAGATCTTAAGGTACACACTGAATCACTTTTTAAAAAACTGTTTTTATGTTAAGTTCATGTTAATTACCCTGGTTATTTACAAATAGGTAATCCAGTCTATAGTAATAACAGATAGCTATCCCTGTATATTTATCGATTTGCCAAAGGCTATAGCATTGTTTCATATAAACCTTACAAAAACTACGTGAGACAGGTTTTATCAAATACTTTTTATAGCTGAAGAAACTGAGGCGGGGCTGCAGGTGGAGTTGCTTGCTTAACCCTATGCAGCTATTAAGTCATGATACCAGGATTAAAGCCCACTTCAGTGTGATTCTGAAACCATGTTTTTAACCACAACATTATGAAGCTTCAAGTATGGAATGCATGTGTAATTCATCAACCCAATTTATTTAATAAAAGCAAGCAGTGTCTTTCCCTTGCCAGTTGAGCTTACAAACACATGATTTTCATGTTATCACCAGCTTCATTTACTCCTGGACATTGTTCCCAGACTACATTCCCAATGACTGGTATAGACTTGTTTTTCTACTTCATTGCTTCAAAAACCCTCAGGATTTTTGGAGAGCAATATACTATAATATAACTTCATCAGACCCACAGGCAGAAAAAGTTTGAACATGACATCTACTTTCATTTAAATCAATCTTCTTTCCGATCCTGAAAGGAAAGCATATTTTGCGTTCATATTGCTCTGTGTTTTATATGTTCCCATAGATATTAGTACATAATGGGCTTCCAGAGCCTTTCATTTTTTGAAGATGAAAGTAATTGCATGAGAAAAGGGAAGGAAGAAAGGACTTAGGAGATAGGAAGGCTACACAGAATCAGGCACACAGTGGTACATTTTTACTAAAAAGGACACAATATGCATTTTATACTATGCATGAAGCCTAATCATTTCTCGCACGTGCATAAAATCAGATTCCAAAGAAATCAAAGTAATAGCCTATTCTCATAAACTCAGAAAGCCAAGAATATAAGAGGATTTCAGGGTGGTTTATTTTAATTAAAAAATTATTTGGAGAAAACAGCTGAGGAACTTCGATTTGGTACAAGTATCATGAGGTCTTATGTTGGATTGTCTCAGCCCTGCGTTAAATCCCACAGTAACAAGTGATCCTAATATAACTACCCTTCAGAAGAATGAAACACAACCATCTAGTTGTAGGCATCTCCTAACTCATGGGGAAGTTCTAGATTTTTCCAGCTGCTTTACTGGAGTTACAGTTGACTTTTTCAATCTTGTTTTACACAGCTCTAGAGAAAAAGGGAACCATGAGCTATGATTTACAACTTACTTAACTAATTTCATGTACTTTTGTTTTTTCTACCAAGCTTCTTGATAGTTATAATTTCTCCCCTTTGGAAATTAAGGAGAAGGGATCATAGTTCACAGTACATGCCATGCTGACAGTCCTTGTCTACCACATGTGCTAGGACCCACTTTAAAACTAATCTTGGGACTTTCCTTGTGGCGCAGTGGTTAAGAATTTGCCTGCCAATGCAGGTGACATGGGTTCAAGCCCTGGTCCAGGAAGATCCCATGTGCTGCAGAGCAACTAAGCCTGTACACCACAACTACTGAGCTCTAGAGACCACGAGCCACACCCACTGAGCCCGAGTGCCACAACTACTGAAGCCTGGGCACCTAGAGCCCATGCTCCACAACAAGGGAAGCCACTGCAATGAGAAGCCCGTGCACCACAATGAAGAGTAGTCCCCACTCACAACTAGAGAAAGCCCATGCACAGCAACGAAGACCCAACACAGCCAAAAATAAATTAATCTCCTCAAAGAAACATTCCAAACCAAAACTTCTGTATACTGAGCAGTCCCCAGCTTTCCACGCCATATCAATTATGTGTCACTTATGGAATTTTGTCTATCAGTTGCTTTTATATTCTTTAAGTAGTTCTTGTACGCCAATCTGTCTCCAGAGATAAAGAATGGAAATAATAGTCATAAAAATGAAATTTGATTTCACTGAGTATTTTTATGGGTCCAAATTTACACACTACTGAGATATACATTGCCCCTCCAGAAATAAAGCCACTTTAGTTAAAAATATATACATACATCAATTCAGGCAACTATAACCTGGATCTATTACAAAAATTCTCCCTGGAATACTCAGGGATATATTTCAGTTAAAGATCAGTGAAGGGTTTGCTTTAGAGAGAAAGAAAAAAAATCTGGAATCTGTTTCTGTTAGTACAAACAAGACCATGAAGCAGTTTACTAGTCATTCAACACTCTGGGAAGCTCATGTAAACCAATCCTAACAATTTTTTGAATGCTCTGTTTTAAGTGTCATAAATACTGACAGTAATGAATAACCAAGAAACAAAGCGAGTGCCTCTTATGAGAACATAGTTGCAATCTAATTACATTAAATCCAGGTAGGGAGTCATCCCATGTGACAGCCTGCACTCACCTGCCTGAGATCATATCCCCAAACCAAGATGCACTCTCCCACACAAGTCCAAATCTAAGATGCCTGTGTGTCTCTGGCACACATGTTTCAAAATTCCTCCTTGGTTAAGAATCAAGAAGAGAGGAAAGGGAGTTTAGGTCTTAGAATAGTCACTCAGTTTCAGGTAGACATACATCAAGCCAGCTGGCAGTACCACGTCACATGGAACAAATGACTAAGTGGTTGTGCTCAATCTGGATGAGGCAACTGGACTAAACATAAGGCAAGACTCTGGAGCCCTAGAAGATGGTGACGCCACTATATACAAAGAGCTTGGATATCTGAATGACTTCGTGGAGCATACTGAGCCCCCTCCCCCAGCCGACACTGCACTGTGATGGGAGCAAGAAATAACTGTGTGTGTTAAGCCATTGAAATTTAGGTTTTAGTTTGTTACCGTCTTTGTGCTATCTTGACTAATCATACTAATCATACTGTGTGTCTCCATCTACAAATGGCCAATATGGGCATCAATTAATCAAATACCCATTGTACTTGAAGTAGAAGATGTCCAGACTTTTTTTTTAACTGCCAGAACATGAAGTGGCCATGGTATAGCCACAGTGGTGTTCAGCAGCTGGATTTTAAAAAATGATTGACAACCATTGAAAAGACCACAAAAAGCAAATGTGCCCAGAGAAACAATCTTTCTGAGTTCTAAGGAGAATTCTCCCCACAGATTATGCTCATTTAATGTGTGCAATAAGTACAATTATTACACAGATGACAGAACTGAAGCTTAGTGCACCTCATCCAAGATTGTCCAGACTACGTCTGTCCGCTTAACTTCAAATCCTGTGTTCTCAACCATTACACTCCTTGAGGGCAAAAACCAGACTCCTCAATTTTTTATTTTATTTTTAGTTCCCCTCACACAGTTCTAAGCCTAGCGCTAAATGAACACTGGTAGTATGAGTTAATGCATTCTCCAAAGTAGGTGACATACTTCTCAGTGGAAAAATCAACTATATTTTCAAGATCTTCTCAAGTCATTCAGTTACAGTCTTGCATAATAACTTTGTACAATAGGTCAGTAACGGTATTTGACAGAAAAATACAGAGTCAAAGGCAGTTAGCAACAGGAATCTCAACATGCAGCAGAGGAAACAAGCTTTGGAATATAAAGAAGAAATATTTTTAGAAAGCAGTTACCAAGAAGAAAAAAATGTTAATGGGTCTTTTCAGTGTGCATTTCTTGGGTGTATTACATTACAACCAAGTGATGAGACCATGCAGCAGTGAAACACTAACAGGTATTCCTGTTAAGTATAGAAAAGACAAATGAGAAATTTCTATGATATTTAAATGGATGGGGTTTAAAGTGAATGCTAAGGGAGAAAAGTCCCAATATTAGCATTTATTTATAGAAAATAAAAATAGATGCTAATATTAGAGATAGATTCTTTCATATTTCACAGCAATGAATTTACAATTTGCTTTCCAGCAGACTGTAAAGAGACAAGGAAGCTGAAAATTCCAAGAGACACCTGAAATACCTAAAGACAACTTTATGTCGCAGGAAGTAGAGAAACTCTAAGATAGCCTCTCTTTCCACAGAAAGGGATTGATTTGGAATGTTCAATGAATAGCTACACTTTGTACCAGACACACTTCACTTCTCAAATTCAGAGGAGCAAGTCAGGTAAAGGAAAAAAGAAGAAAGAAAACAAGCTAGAAAGCTCAAAGGACATGATTCCATAAAGCATTAATAAATTTAGACCGTGCATTTGGAAGATAAAATCCAATTCAGGATGGGGAACAAGCTAGCATATGCTCTACCCATATTTTTAAAGTACAAAAAAAGGAGAATTCTTTGCAAATCACTGACCAAAATGGAAATAAAATTACACTATCACAATGGAAATTATCAGCTGGTATCTGTCCTAGAATATTAAGGAAATGAACCACAGCAGTAATAATAATAATGCCGCCTCTAATTTGTATAAATCACGGTTGCTCATCTCATTTGTTATAAAAAAAATGGGTAAGTTAATCAGCAAAAGATTATTAACTGATTTATTGAGAATAAAACACAAGAATAAAAAGCAGAAGCCAATTTGCAGATGCATCATAGAGGAAATGAACACTGGGGGCACAATAAAAATGTCAGCAGCCCTCTGATACGGTGTTGGTGGGACTATAGATGCTATGGAGGGAAATTTGGCAATATTTAACTAAATAACAAACGTGCATATCTTTTGAGGGAGCAACTGCACATTTATGTATTTAACCTACAGAAATACTGGCTTGCACCAAATGGTGTGTTCAAGGTGGTTCATGGGGCACTCTTTATAATAACTAAAAATAATAATAATAAATAGGAATTTAGTGAAATAATTTATGATGTATTTGAATGAGTACATCATAAATGTATTCATTTATGAATATGTACATATGTATTGAATTCATACATATGAATTCAATACATATGTACATAAATGTATTCAATGAATATCATGGAGGCCCAAAAGAGAATGGAAAAATTATGTATTAATATGTATAGCCTCCAAGGTTTATAATTAAGTGGAAAAAATGTAAGGTACAGAAAAGTATATATATATACTACCACTTGTGTGAGAAAAAGAAGATATGATATATATATATTATATATTAACAAGATACATATTAATATATACATTAATAAAATAAGAGAAGATATAATATAAATATATATTTAATATAAATATATAAAATATATATCTTGTCCCTCTTATTTTTACTCAAGATATATAGTATCTCTTAAAAGAGTACAAAATGAAACAAATAATATCTCTCATTTCTGAGGAGAGGAACTATGCTACTAGGTTAGAAGGGAGATTTTTCAATATATATTCTCCTGTAACTTTTGAATTTTCCCATGTGAATGTATTGGTCTCTGATCAAAAATTACATAATTTAAATTATAAAACAATAATTTAAGATAGGCAGCATGCATTCTAAGTTACAAACAATTGCAAGTCAAACTGATAGCCACTGCAGTCACGTTAAGCTGAGGAGGTAGAGATCAGGGTTCAGGGCGACTGAAGTGGCTGGAACCTATAAGGCAGGGTCCTAGAGAGTAAAAAGTTATGCAGAGAGAACTTCCCAGAAGTCTAAGTGGGAGTTCTCCCTAAGTCTGTGGCTGACATCTGGGCCATACTTTGCAGGATGAGAACATCTGAGGCTTACCAGATAACAAATGTTATGGGGTGGAAAGAACAGAGATACTACAGGTCAAGTAGTGCTAGAGGAAGAATAGTGCTGGACATCACTGGAGCTCAGGTGCTATAAGAGTGGGAGAACTCATTAACATTCCATTAACACCTTTGGCAGCTACCTGAGACACAGGAAGTTAGTGCATTCTATAATGAGGGCCTGTCCTAAAGTAAGTCCTAGGACCCCCACAAAGCCTAAAATAAAGCCTATCCTCAAGGAAAGCAGTCTCTCTTGTATGTTGAATACTGCCAAGTTGAAGGGGATCAGGAAGCACTCTGGTTTCCAAGAGATTTGCACTAACAAAGCATAAAACCGTGTTCAAGATGATTAACCAATAATCCAACATATGCTCAAATAAGAATCAACATTTTTCCAAAGAAGATAACAGAATCCAGAGGCTTTATAACATATTACCCCAAATTTCCCATAGCTAATCAAATATCACGAGACAAACAAAGAAATAGGAAAATGTGATACACAAACAAGCAAAGAAGTAGTAAATACAAAAAAAAAAACCTTAATGGCCCAGATATTTGGCATAACAAAAACTTTATAGCAGCTATTATAGATATTTTCAAAGGATTAAAGAAAAATTACTCACAGAAATAAAGGAAATATATTATCGTAAAGAGTAGACAGAGGGCTTCCCTGGTGGCGCAGTGGTTGAGAGTCCGCCTGCCGATGCAGGGGACACGGGTTCATGCCCTGGTCCGGGAGGATCCCACATGCTGTGGAGCGGCTGGGGCCGTAAGCCATGGCCGCTGGGCCTGCGTGTCCGGAGCCTGTGCTCCACAATGGGAGAGGCCACAACAGTGAGAGGCCCGCGTACCGCAAAAAAAAAAAAGAGTAGACAGAGAGGAAACGTAAGCAGAGAAAGAACCAAATGGAAATCCTAGAACTGAAATGAAAAATTTAGTGGGTGAGCCTAACCAGCTGATTGGAGATGGCAGGAAAAATGTCAGAACTTAAAACATGTCAATAGAAATTATTCAACCTGGGAAATGAAGAAGGAAAACACATTAAGAAAATGAACTTAGCCTCAGGAATAGGTGGGGCAATTTCAAATAGTCTTACATAAGTATAACTGTAATTCCAGTAAGAAAAGAGAATGAGATGAGCCAGACAAAATACTTGAAGGAATAATGGCTGAAAACTTCTCAAATTTGATGAAAAACACTAGCTTACATATCCAAGAAGTTTAGCAACCCCCCAAAAGTATAAACACAAAGAAAACCACACCCAGGCACTATGTAGTCAAACTTCAGAAAATGAAAATTAAAAAGAAAATATTAAGAGCATCCAGAGAAAATGTCCATGTTATATATAGTGGAACAAGGATAAGAATGATCATGGGCTCATCAAAAACAATGGAGACTGAAAGAAATCGATGAAGTAGCAACTTTAAATTGCTAAAAGGAAAAAAAAAATTTGTTATCTTGGAACTCTATATCCAACAAAAATATTCTTCAAAGATGAAACAAAGGCACTTTCAGAGCAACAAAAACTAAGAATATTAATCACCAGCAGATCTATACTGCAAGAAATGCAAAATCTGAAGGCAAATGATACTAGATGGCAATTCATATCTGCAGTAAAGTATAAAGAGCATTAGAAATGTTAAATAAGCTAGTAAATATAAATAAGTTTATTGTCTTTTAATAGACAATCAAAAGACCACTAACTATTAAAAGCAAAAACAGTAACACTCTAAGGTGGGGTTTATAACACATGTTGAAATAAAAGATATGGTAATAATCATACCAAGAAAAAGGGATAAGTAAATTGAATTATATTGTTATAAGGTTATTATTCTATACTTGTGAGATGCTATTTGTAAAGGTGAAAAGGTACAATATTGACTCTAGATAGTTAAAAGTGCATATTTTAAGCCCTAGAGCAATCAATAAAACTAAATAAAGATAGATAGACAGATAGACATTGATTCATTCATAATAAAAGAGACTATAACTAAAAGATAATAGAAAAAATAAAACGGCACACTTAAAAATATTGAATTAACTCAAAGAGAGCAGGAAAGAAGCAACAGAGGAACCAAAAATAAGAGACAAATGAGGAAAAAAAGTTTTTAATACCTGATGTTTAGTGGGACTCACTCAACAAATTCATTCCAAAAATGCGAGCCTACAGTGCTGAGGCCTTAAGAAATACAAACATTAATAAGACATTCCTCCTAACATCAAAGATCTTACAATTGTACATAGATAAACAATAACTATCATATGAGAAATACAAAGAATATTATAGTTACCACCAAGCACTTCCTATACACTAGATCTTTGACTAAATGCTTTATAAATATTAATTCATTTATTCCTCACAATCCATAATGTAGGTGTCCTTAGCCCCATTTTGTAGGTAAAATTGGATGCAAGCTCCATGAGGGCAATGACCGTAAGTATTATTTATCTTTGTGCTACCATATCTCACTCTTTGCAGAGCATCTAATAGGTGCTTAATAAACAGCTGTCAAAAGAATGAATGAATTTTAAAGGACACAATAATTTTCCTCATGCAGAGAACCAGAATTGGGAGCCAGACAGACTTGAGTTCCAAGTCCTTGATATTAACAGTTAGGATCCCAAACAACAATAACCTGGGTGACAAATACACCCAGTTGGTACATGACAGTTCTAGTTTATGACTATTGTCCCAATGTGATTACTAATAGGGCCCTCACTCACTTTCAAAAAAAGCCAAATTTGAATAATAAAATATATGGTTACTCTAAGATTTCAGAGAAGAAATCTCCTTCTCTTCTCTGGTTGGGATAATCAGGAACTCTTCTTTCAACAGATGGCACTTGAAATCAACTTTTTAACAGATGAATAGCATTTGCTAGACAGAAAAGAGAATAAGGTTTAAAAGGTGAAAAGGATTCTGTGACTTTAAAAAAACACAACATACAAATGAATGTGTAAATGGTTGTGAGATTTGGCACTCCAAGAAACTCTTTAAATAAAAAATTTTTTCACAGATGTTCACAAGCAATGGAGATTGAAAGCTTCCTAAATGACTGGAAAACAAAGGACAATGACAAATAAGAACGTGTCACTGGGCTGAAGTGGAAAAACAGGAGTGTTTCTCTTTTGCTCAGTCTTTATGTAAGAGTCTTAAAAGGCACAGCTAATAACATTCATTCTGTAGATCACCCTAATTTTGAGAGTAAAGGTGAAAAAGACTTAATAGATTTACATGGATACAAAAAGAGATAAATTAAACCAAAGTGATCTTCAGTTTCGTGAAACAACTTAAGTTTTACTTCAAAAAAAAAAAAATCCTGTAGTTCAGATACTTTGCAAACAGAAAATTTCCAAGGAAAAGGAAAGCGATGTCGAGGTGTGCATTTAAAGAAGAATGTTCAACAACTAGACCAATTACTATCAATATGATTGCTATTGTTACAAACTATATCTGTTGAGCATTGACTATACATCAGGCACACTGTTAGACATCTTACATAACTAAGTTAATGCTCACAGTAATTCGTAATGTATTACAATTCTCTCTATTATACAGATGCAAAAGACATAGCTCATAGAAACCCTAACGGTTTTTAATGGTAGAACTTGAAACCGTTCTGAGATTTCCCTGATTCCAAGCAGCTCTCACTCCTGCCTCCAGGTCTCTGCATTAACAGTGATCCCAAATACGCTGAAGGTGAACAATCACGGTACAGAAGAAAGTGCTTGCCTCTGTCCTGCTAGCTCTGGGAGACAGTTCTGTATGTCAAACAAATGGCTTTAGCACATTGCAAAGAAAATGTTGAAGGAGATGCAGAAATGGACAAAAAAAACAGTTAAATAAATCTCACTTACCAATAAATGATTAATGATTGGGGAAAATAATGGTTTACAAATATGAACAGAATATACTTTGCCCAAAGCACAGACTATGTAACAGTTAAAAGGAAGTAAACAGGGCTTCCCTGGTGGCGTAGTGGTTGAGAGTCCGCCTGCCGATGCAGGGGACACGGGTTCGTGCCCCGGTCGGGGAAGATCCCACATGCCGCAGAGCGGCTGGGCCCGTGAGCCACGGCCTCTGAGCCTGCGCGTGCTCCGCAACGGGAGAGGCCACAACAGTGAGAGGCCCGCGTACCGCAAAAAAAAAA